>NW_010426901.1:0-12970 GCF_000710305.1 Buceros rhinoceros silvestris | reverse complement strand
CTAGTGTTTCAGACCTGCTCTTACATGATTTCTTGCTTCAGTTCCTGTGCAGCAAACAGGAAATATCTCTGCTTTGTGCACATGGCAAAAGTGCCAGCTTTTGTTAGAGCAAAAGAAAAAGTTGTCAGGACAAGGATTTTGTAGATGGAGAGATGGAGAGAACTTTATACTGATATAAGTCATTGTCATTGAAATGTCTCAGTAACAGCGAGCTTGCTGAGAGCAGCTCTGTATTTCATTTACAGAATTCACCTTTTTAAGTTGCATATTTTTTGTATATTGCAAGTTATTACAAAATATTTATGCACTTATTAAGACTTCTTTTGATCCCTTAAATCTGCATTCCAAGAAACGATGCTAAAGATAAGTATTGAATAATTATTATGTATTTAGTGTGTTCAGGAAGTGGGGATAAAATTCTTCCTTACTGAAGTCAGGTGCCTTCAGAGGGATTAGATTTGACTCAAAAAGCTGGGTTATTTCCTTTCCTAGGATTGAAAATAAAGTTAGTTTTTTCTTGTGAGATTCCTTTACCTTAGGCTGAAATATTACATTGCTTGCATAAAAGCTTGTTAAAGGTCTTTCAAAGTTTGCAGAAGCAGAATGAATAAGATCTCCAGAGTCTGGCCCAGTGTTTCTTCAGATCATACCTTTGAGTAAGGACAGCTTTGGTAAACCCTGAGGACATAACATTGTTGAGGCTTGCCTCAGAGCAAAATCAGCCAAGACTAAGAAAATGTCCTTCTCCTCCCAGCATCTCAAAGTTTAGTGTTAAATTTCTGCAAGGGGCTTAGGAGCCTGGCCTTGATCCAGGCAACTATTGGGACTTTGGGAGCTGTCACCCATGTAAAGTGACACACTCCAGTGCTCGTTGGCATTTTCTTTGTTCAAAGCCTGAAAGATTAAGATCTTTATCCTGTTAATTTCCACCGTGCCAGAAGAAAGGTGCCCAAGCTGCATGTTTCTGGAAACTGGGAGAGTTTGCAGAGAAGCTGCGCTGCACGCTTGCTCCGATGTCACACTTTCATAAGCATCAGATTGACTGTGACTCTGAGAGATGAGACGCTGCAGTCAGACCTGTGATCTGACCCTGTACCACTGATGTTAAGAAATTCAAGTGCTCTTTTCTGGTTGAAATGTCACTTCCTCACCTGACAGGAGGCAAGTCTCTTCATCTTTAAATTCTAGAAAAAAGTGTGCTTTACTTTACCAGGCAAATAATACCTGAAAACCATGAGACTGACCAACACACCTTTAGTCCTCATGTTGCAAACTGCTGGGTTGCCAGGGCGTGGAAGGTGAAATCCTGGTGGCAATAATAGCAGTAGGCCCATTAGTTTTTCTGTATATTTTTCATAGGAACAAATATTTTAGATGGTAGGTTCAAAATTTTACTGCCCTGCTTATCTCTGAGCTCTTCCATTCCAAATAACAAGAGGGAAATGAATACTTCAATAAAACATATTTTCTAGGAGATGTGAAGTACAGAGAGAACTACTCTTACCAGTATGAAGAAATCTCCCACTACTCTGAACCATTTGCAAGTTCTGTTAATGTCAGTACATCATATGTCTGATATGATGGGAAAAGATCTTGATGTCTTAAAAATTAGCTGGTGGCTCATGCACAGTAAATATTCTTAGGATATGTTTTTTCCAGACCTCATTTCTGGATTCTTTGTTCTAATTACTGTTAAATACAAACAGTCAGAAAATGGCAGTAAATATAACTGTAATGAAAGATTGGTTTGAGACCTTCCTAGAAACTTCTCAGTTCATTCAACTGTCAGATGAGTGGGTTGGCTAGCGATAAATCACACTTTTAAGTGACAGCTGAATATCTTTTATTTGGAGCAATATTTAATCAGACAAGAGTAAAAGATGCCAGAGAACATTACTTTTAATTGCTACATCAAATGATTAATAATGGGTGAAATTAGGAGGTCCTTACTGGGTTTTTGATTCAGTGCTCTACTATAATGGAATTTTGCCTGAGTAAACATTAAGTAACAACTGATTCTGAACCTCAAAATCTGACCCAGTAACACTCACCACTTATGTTGTGCTCTAAACTTTCAGAGCTCTTCTGTGGGTCAAGTCTTGAATACAAAGGGGCTATTGAAGTGAGTGTGATTTGGTCAATTAACCTGTTAAATCTTTGCGTGCAAGGCAGTTGGAGGCCCACTGTGGTTTTGGAGACGGGTTACTCAGATCCAGCAATTTACAATATGTTGAGAATCCCATCGAGCTTGTATCTAAGGAAGGACCTTGTCAAACCCCAGCTCCTTGTGGAATAGTAAATCACATGGTACTTTTTCAGTTGGAAAAACATACTAACGCGTCTGCTGCTCCAGCTGGAGAGAATAAAATCATAATGGTTTATGATAAATGGCATATATTTCTTGTATCCGTACCATTTGTGAAAAATTTTTTCCCCTCAAGTTGAAACCACAATGACATGTAGAAAGGGTTCTTTGTAATGCAGCATCCACGCAGACCGGAGGAATGTTAAGAACTAATTAAAAGCATAAGTCACCAAAGTTGATTAGAATGCAAACTAAGCCTAATTTCACACAGGGTCCATTAAAGGCAGCCAAGGTTGTAGAAGAGAGAAAAAAAGGCTGAAGAGCAGCAGCTCTGTATAATAAAATATATAATAAATAATAAAAAATGTACCCTAATGCCAAGAATCCCACGGATGGGAGACAAAGGGTCAAAGTGACAAAGGCAACGGAAGCAGAAACCACAGGAGAGAGTACTGTTGCTGGATTTCAATCACATCGAAGGTTTCTCTGAGGTGAATCACCATAGCAAGCTGTGCAGAGTTTGGGCAGAGTCTTGCTGAATGTCAGATTGATGCTGCTTTCATGGAGGCAAAAATGCCAGATTGCTTTTGCACAGGCAGTCTACATAGTTATTTCACACCCTGTCTAGTAGGCAAGACAGAGCTAAAGTGCCAGCAGTGGCCCTGAGCAAAACCAATTTCACATGACAGTGGGATTCTTGCTGCCCACCAGCAAAGGCCATTTCCAGTTAGTTTGAATTGTCCGACACACGGATTCTTTCTCCCAGTGCTCCCACCCTAAACACAGCCTGTCGACAGTGACTGTCGCTGCTGGAGGCTGGTTCCTGTGAAAGTGCTAGGGTAAAGGCAGTGACGAGGAGATCACTCACACTGCTCAGTTGGACTTGGGCTGAGGTTGACTGGGAGAAGATCTGAGTTTTTCCTGCCCACGGCAGGTGGAGATGTGTAGACACACCTCTTGTTTAAATTGGGAGCAACAGGCCTAAACATTTCTCCTTCAAAAATCAGCATAATGTGATTTGGTTTGTTTTTAATGACCCTTTTGATACCATGTTGTGGTTATTAGGAATCACCACGCTGCTTTCCCTTCCATCCAAAGCTTTCTACACACCGATGGCAGTTTGGCATACCAGTTCCTAGCAGCACCCCTGCAGCCAGCTGTGTCATCACTAATGCTCTGCCGTTCAACTCACCGTGGGTGTTGGCGTGATGGATTACAGTCAGGATTTTGATCTCAGAGCGGCTTTGCTGTAGCAATGAATGCTGAGCATGACAAATGATATCTTCCTGAACCCACATTTGACTAACTGCTAGCAGATTATCTTACTTGACCACTGGGTAGCTTTTGATCTTGTTAATCACAATGCATTGATAAGGGGATTGTGGCCGATTGTTGGTATCCCTGGAACAAGTAGCAGAACTGTATTTTACTGTACTTTTAAGTCCTACCTTAGATTTATTCTAAATCTGGCGCTTTCTCCCTTCATAGAACTGTTTTAGAAAAAAAGATGTTAGAAGTCTGTCTTTTCTTCATTGCCTTTTAGTTTTGGGGGGCTTTGCTCTTGGAAACGCAGCTGTTCCTTTACATGTTAAAGTTAAATTTAACAACAGCTTCCTAGCCTGTTTCATTACAGCTCAATACTTCTGGGACTCAACGTTCGGGATTGCATGTACTCAGGCTTGTAATCCTTAACTTACAGCTGTTACTTACAGAGACGCAAATACTCAGCAGGCATTTGATGAGGTCCTCTTCATCACTCATGGGTGTGTACAGGAAACATAGACCATTTATTTTCCAAGGAGGAGATAAAACATTGGGAATTCTGGCACGGATTTCAGTGCTATCAAATCTACAAAGTCCTGGAGATCTCAGAGGTGACAAGGCTGAACTCTTTAGATACTGAAGCAAGATCTACACAGAAGATAACAATGAAGTTCTCCCTTTGTTCTCTCTAGACATTACCCATCCTTTTGAGAACCTCTTAGACATGCCTTGGTCGTCTTCAATCTTCTGCTTTCAACAGAAGAATCGATTACCTAGATTTGATTGGCAAAGTTGCCAGACTTCCTTAGGTAAGTGCAAACTTACCCTTCATTTAGAAACTTATTTGCACTTCTGCTTGATATTGATAATCTAATATCAGGAGGTGTGGGAGACAAAGAGAGGAGGGTGCCTTGAAACCCAGCTCAGCAGCTATGGCATTTATTTCTTCACATGGTATATATTCTTCTGTGGCTCTCAAAGATCTTTTTGACAAGTGAAGTTCACAAAGATGGTGCACTATTTTTTTCTGTAGTTAAGTCAGACTTCTCAGTTGTGGAGCTATACCATCCAGCTCATGGTTTGTAAGGATCAAGGTGAAGTTTCCAAACGTGCCTGCAAAAATGTGTCAGGTTTTACTGCAACACTTACTGCTGCTGCAGCTATTAAGTGCTGGATGCAGCATGGGAGCTGTAGGAATGGTGGGGGTTTGCACATAGATTTTTCTGCTATTTTTTTCAACATTGAATATGCAGCTTAGAGTTCAAGTGGAGTAATTTTTGCAGCCATAAATAATGATGCATGCTGAAAAGCATCTTTTCTTTAACATGAAAAACCTGTTCTACTTCAAAGGGTTTATTTAAAGCTGGGAATCAAATGGCATAACTTGCAGCCTGCAGCTTTGCTCTATCTCCTTTCTCGCTTGCTTTCTCTACCACTGTTCCTCTGGGGAAATTAACTCTTACTTTGCTGTAGACAACACACAGCTTATATAACGTTTGTGACACGGTGTGGGAAACAGCTAAATACTTTGTTATTTTGTCATTGGCTCAGCAGGGTAAACTCAGATGACATGACAAGTTTTAAAAGAGGGAACAGATTGTTCAGGTAACTCTGTCCTCCAAGACCTGCATTAGCAAAGATGTAGAAGACCATCTGGGTCTTTCATGATGTTCACACACACACTGCACCTCCTCCCCAGGAGAATGAGACCTGCTTCCTTGTATCCGCTCTGTCTCCTCATCCATCTCTGTTTCACTGAGACTTGCTCACCTGACTTCTTTATCTCCTCCTAATTGTTTTTTATGCAGGAATGGTGGGTGAACTTGTATCAGTAGTTCTACTCATACAGCTTCAGCGAATGGGATTGGTGAAGGTGCTTTTTAATTGTGAGAGGGATTCCTTAATAATTTGTCCTGTGTAGACCCAGATAAGGAGCCCGGACCAGCTAGGAAGTGGTCATACTCCTTATGTGATTTGTCTGTAGCATCTTCTTCCCTCTGCTCCTTATTCTTCAGGCATGAACTGTGCAAAGTGTCAGGGTAAATCAGAAAATGCAATTCTGATACCCCAGCAGCCTCCTTCTGCACCAGTTATCGTGTGAATATTTATAATCTGTTGGATATGCAGATCAGAAGCGTAATCATGGCTGGGAGGTTACGTGTTCTTGACTGCTCCTTTGGCACATTCCACTTGCTCTTTTACACACTTTCCTGATGAACCTGCTGTCGTTTCCCTGGACCATGATCTTTCTTGTCAGACACACGTCCTGTAGGCAGCAGCAACATGCTGATCCTAGCACTTGTCTGTGAGCAACAAAAGAAGATCTAGGTGGTTTTTTGGTACATTTTATGCCAGAAAATGCTTGTTCTGTGTTTTTGTTTGATTCTTTTTACCTATGTTGTACTGCAAACAGCAGAACCAGCCTCTCACTGTTCCGTTAGCCTTATGAAAGTACAGCCTTTTGTTCTGCCTTTCCTTTTCATTACACTTCATATCAGATTGAGCTTTTAGGACACAATGCAAAATCTTGCCTCAAATGTGAGTTTCTGTTAAGATTCTGCATTTGAAAGTCAACTGGGAGTTCTGCTAGGGCAGAACAAAACAGGCTTTGCTGTGCTGTCATGGGAATGGCAGCAGAGTGCTGATAAGTAACAATATGCATCTGTGCGAGTTAACTCCTTACATATCTTTCAGGGGGAAGTGCTCTGGCACACAATAATCTATTTCTCATAAAATTTTGAAGCCAGCCTAAAGATTTTAATTAATAATTATATTCTTGTATAATAAAATGGGTAGTAATTGGGACGTTTATTATATCTTAGAAGATCTGGGGACCATGCCTACAAAACTACTGTCTGAATTCTGCTACATGCAGTGGGACACTTGTACAAAGGATGACCCTGAAGCTGGGATGGTTTTTTGTAGTGTGTGTATATATGTCCTCTTTTCAGTTTTGTCTTCTCTTAGCCCATAAGCTGTCCTTTCTGGTCTTTGCAAGCAGCGAGCTAAGTTTGTGCATTAAGTCAAGTAGTTGCACCTTGACAGATTTGTTCATGGTTTAGCTGGGGTGCTGTTCTAAGCAGTTTTAATTTTAGGGTAATTTTCAACAGTTCCTAGGAGGTAGGGTTGTGCTAGAGGGCTGAGTTCAGCCCTGGGTTCTTGCTGGGTTTCCTGTGCAGCCGGGGTGAAGCACTTTCTGAGCTGGGACTCGCTCCCTGTTAAACAGAGGTGCTGTTTCCAGAAGCACGGAGGCGTGGGGACACTTCCCTTTTGCTTTTGAGGAATCTGAATTCTACCATGCTAAGCTTCATTTGAGCCTTTTCAGAGACAAACCAAATCTGTGCTTGGCACTATTCCCCATTAAACCTTATGTTACCTTGGTAATTTCTGAGTCATACTGCTGGCATATTTTCTGTTATGATCATTGTACTTCTAAAGCCCACTGCTGAGTGAACAAACCCTGTCACCCCTTGGTTTTTTGATACTTTTAGTTTCTTCTAAAAGTCATTACAATCTATTTTTTACTACTTCCCTTTAATTCCCTCTGTGCTGTGTAACAACACTAAAGCTGTAATCCTCACATCTTTTTTTTTCCAGCTTCATTATATATTTCTGCCTGTTGGCTAACCCCTTCTTCAAATCCTGTCAGACATGTCACTATCAACAACAACCTCAACTGCCAAAGTCCTGACTCCAGCAGTTAAATCATAATTTTAATGTGCCACTTCGTTGTCTACATTATTTCCCAGATAAATTTTATGTTGAATTCCAGATTTTGAAGCTTCAAAGCACTGAATGTTTCTGCTCTTTCTGGTTAGGATTACCTTGTGCAGTTGACTTTTTTTGATGTGAAGGAAACCAGTGTAATGTCCATGTGTAAAGCCCTCAAGTGTAGTCCCTCTTTTGCATCATTCCCTGTTACACACATTCATTCATTACACCAATGGAAGTGTCAGTTAAACTCTCACTCATTTCTAAATGGCAGGGGAATATTTTGCTATCAGATTCAGTGTTTAAGGGAAATTGACTTGATTTCTGTGATTAATAAATGATACGGTGCTTTTTCCCACAAGTCTCTTGTTCACATAGAGCCTGGCTTGCTAGCAGCAGAAAGTAAATGGCCATCTACAAACTCACCCAGTTTCTGTGGAAAAAAATAAAAATTTAAGCTGTTGTAAATTACTCTTGTTAACAGAAAGAAGGGGGCAAGGGCTGAAGTGCCATTCTGTCCACTGCCCAGGACAGAACTCTTCTGTAGAAACTGGAATTGCCACATTTGTTGTGGAACTTTTTTTTTTTTGTCCAGTGGTGTGGGAGAAAGTATTGTAAATAGTTTCTACTATAGATCATCTTGCACTGCAAAACTTGGACCTACATCTTTCACATGTCAAGTTTTTTCAACTGCATCTGTCCTCAGCTCCCACACAAGATTAATCAGGCACCAGAACTGAATCCACTTTAGAGAAGTGGGACAAGATTTAATAAATAAATTAATTAAAAAGTTATGGTGCACAAATTAAAGATTCTCACAGAGCTGCAGCATTTATGCACCATATCCGCAAAGCCGGAGTCAGTTGCTCACTGGACTATGATACAGTACTGAGTTTGCAAGGTTTAGAGTTGCAGTGATGCGAAAGAAAAAGGCTTTTTCACTGAATTTTGTTCAGTCAGTGTGTTTGCTTTACTGTCAGCACTCTAGTCGGCTGCAGATCTTGTAAAGCCAAGAGGGGACAAGGGACCTCTGAGTCAAAAATGCCAGCTCGTGCAGCACCCCACTTACTTGTGCCTGGAAAGACTGGGCAGTGGAGAATGTAATGTTCAAAAGCTCTCATTTAGCTTAGGAACCCTCAGATTTAGTGCTACCAGCTAATGGATGGTCCTTGTTCTTTTGTTGCTGGAGTTTCAGGTGTGGACGCAGCCATTGCAGAGCATAAAGCAGTAAGCTGCTGGAGTCAGACTCTGCAGAGTGCCTCTGGGTTACTGAGGTTTGTTTGCCTTACAGGCAAGTGCCCCTTTCTGGAGTCCTGGGAACCACAGTGGGGAAGAGGATGAGGTTGCTCACCCGGTATGTTGCTTGAGCAAAAATAGGTGCCAAAATCAGAGTCAGAATCCCAGGGTCTGATATATCATGGTGTATTGTTGGCTGTTTGTTTTGGGGGCTTTTGGTAATTTTTCTTCTAGGTTTTTGTCTCTGTATTTTATTATTCTTTTCATTACTGATTTCCTGACTTAATCTAAATGTGCATAAATCTCCACCATAGATTTATCATCTCTATAGAAAGCGCTTTCAGAGTGGTTGTGCAGCTTCCCAGAAAAGGGACACTGTTGGAAAATGAAGCTTTCAGATTCAACAATAAGCCTACTATTATGCTGATTTTTGCCAAGCTTTCCCTCACTTCTTTCCCATTTACAACAAGAGCGAGCTCAAGGCTTCTTTTTGTTTGTTTTTGAACTTCAGTCATTCTTAAGTGTTTACCACCCTGCTCAAGTCCACTTGCTCTGAAACATTAGACACCACAAGATAATGCTGCATAGCTTCTTGAATCTCAGAATGCTCAGGTTCTCTTTTTCAGCTGCATGTTTCAGTGAAGGTTTTAACCAGCCTGTTTGCCAATCTTAAAAAAAAAGAAAAAAAAGAGTAAAAATAAAAATGTGTCTTAGAATATTGTACTTGGACCATCACAGTCATTAGAGGACACTGTATTTTTAATCAAATGTGAGATCTCAGAGCAGCATTTGGCATGATCTTTGATATAAATAATGACATTGCAAAGTGTTTATATAGTATATAGCCTGTGTGCTCATAACCGTTTAGTCAAATTCAGGCCTTGTCTGAGAAAACATAACGGCCATTGAGTTATGCGTGGGTTGTAAATTATCCTTTTGGAATTCGACCTCTAGCTTTGAGAGCCACAAAAGCTGTCTTCCTTGATGTTTTTTCTTGTGATCACGCATGCAAATGTAGGGGCTTTTCTGCTTCCAAAAGTTTTCTGAGTGTTGAATACAACTTTCTGAGGTTAACACGTAGAAACCCAGCCTCTCTAGCTGATTGGTGCGGACTGACAGCTGACTGACAGAATTTTTAGTAGTTACCATGAATCTTCTTTCTTGTCTTTTTATGTTGATACTCTATATAATGCTCTTTATGGCTCCACCCACATCCCTTGAAAGGACTTTCTGTCTTGCCTTTGCTTGGCAGCTTTCTCCTAAGCCGAGCGTGTAAATATCGATCTCCTGAAGACGTATCCCTGTTAATCGCTTCTGGTGCCTCTCTTTGAACTACTTTCTGCCAATGCTGCTGTTTTTAACTGCAGTTAACAAAAGCCAGGATAAGATATTCTTATCAGCCCTTCTTCTGCCTTGAAAGAGCCATGTTACGTTTATGCCCCAGATTAGCAACTGCTGTACAACATGTGCTACGTAATTTGTTGTTTTCTATATCTTCACCCTCAGATCTGTTGCCAGACCACTGTGACTCTACCAGTTTATCTCCAAATTCCTGTGTTGAATCAGTTTCTCCCTGTTGTGAGCCAGAAAGAATTCTGTGCCACGAAAATTTCAACTGTTTTAATTTGTTGCCAATTAGCAAACTTTTATTCGCTGCTTTTGGTATTTAAACCAACAGACAGTTGGTTCCTGCCCATCCCTAGCCCAGACAGTAATCAAGCGGCACAAGATACAAACCGTGTTGTGTTGTGTGTGGCACTGTGTTCTTCCCCTTCAGAAACAATGAATTACAAAAGGTTGTGTTGTGAGATCCCTCTGGACCCCTGCAGATCATTATCTGATGTTAAAGTATGACATGTCAGTTTTCAAGGTCCTTGCCCTGACAGGTCACCAGCTGCCAGAGCTTCAATATTAACTGGATCTCAGTTGAAAGATCTTTGAAGAAAAGGGGGTTAGTATTTTTAGCCCAGGTCGTTTCAGTGGTCTGGTCTGCAGGGAGCTTTCACTGAGCAGAATAACAGATTACAGTGCCAGGATGGAGGCAGGGAGGTTGCAAGAGAGCAAAAAATCGTCAAGGCACCTTTACTGCCCGAGTTACTACACTGTACAGTTACACCTGGAGTATCTCACAGTCTTTGTCATACACACTGAGGTTCAGAAATTCCTTTCTTCTTTTGCAGAAGGGAAACTGAGGCCCAGAGAAATTATATCCGTTGTCTATAGTCACATCAGAAATATGACCATGGTTGTATAGGAAATATTGTGAACCGAGGATTTAATGCAAAATCCAAAGTCAGTGACCTCACCAGGTCACCTCATTTCTAATACAACCCAAAGGTTCCAGCTGGGGTGTTTAATTGTGGATTATAATTTTACCTTTCTCAGTGAATAACCTTGACAGAGGAACTGAACACTGCAACGTGTGGTGACCATAAGGTTCATACAGCTATTTTGTGCATACAGAAGATGAGAATGAACTCTGGGCAACTGGTATCTTCTTTTTAAAGTGTAGGTTCTTTGTACAGCCAAACGTACTGCAAGTCAAGGTGAGTTTACATTTGCTGCAAAAATGAAATACCTGGTGGGATAATGCTAAAACTCCAACAGTGATGTAGAATCTGTGGCACCTTGAGTGGAGCTTCTCAATAGTGGCCCTTTATTCCCTAGAAGAAAAGCTGACAGATGATGCATCAGCCTCTGCATGAAGGGCTCCTGTTCTCTGAAGATTTGTTTGAGGCAGCCATTAATGATCGTCACTGCAGAATACTCACGATCCCTTCCGTGTTCCCATTCCGGCCTCTACGTTCAGTGGCTGCGGATGGCAATTCCCTTGCGGCAGCTTCTGCATTCCCAAAGCTCTTACTCCTTCCCTACTTGTTTTAAACTCAGTCTAGTACTTAGTGTTTTCTTCACTTGTGTTTAGCACCCAGACAGCTCACCCTCAAAACTCGGCAAATAACACCAATTCTCACGACAGTGGTGGATGAAAAAAAAAAAAAACAACAAACCAACCAACTCAGGAATTAATTTCTCTGTGGACTGGTACAAAAACTGCATTGGAAAATAGATAAAAAGTAGAGCACTTAATGTCAGCTTTAACTTTCTAAACAAATCTACAGTTCTTCTTAAATAAGTAAGTCACTACTTTCTAAAAAGCCAAAAGTAAAGATAAGGAATGAAGTTGCAGCTCAGGTTTTTCTTCCCACTACACTGAGCTATTTCTGGCCATTCTTATTTTTAGATTTTCTTCATACGCTGTCTACCACCATTGAAATTAATGAGAAAATAAAAGGAGTGACCTTTGGCTGAGCGCATACAGTTTATGCATGAGCTAAACAGCAGGATCCTTTTTCATTCTTCTTTTTCCCACATTCTCTTTCTCCCTGTTCTCCCCCATCCAAATATAATTTGTAAAGCTTTTAGAGCTTTTCATCCCATGTGCTTCCACTGTGTGCCTTTAGACAAGGCTGAAGTCCCTGATTCACATCTATTCTCCGTGCTGAAAGGTCAGCAGCACCCTTGTTCTGTGAGTATAATGCAGCGTTCTCTTGAACTTCAGAATCGTTTCCAAAAAACTCTCAGGAAAATTTGTACAGCTCAGGGTGCAGATAAACGTCAGCAACACTCCAAAGAGCACTCATGGAACACGGAAAAAGCCAGGACAGTCAAAGCCACCTTGTTTGAGATAAACCAGCATTTACTAAAGATCTGAATAGTTTTGAAGACATGATTCCGAATGAAATCTTAATTCTGAACCTGCGGCCTTGCTATAACATCGAATATCTAATTAGCGCCCAGCAGCTGGACAAGCGTCTGAAGGCGTAAGGAGTTCGTTTTCTGGCTGGGGGCAGGGAGTCCAAGCAGAGGTGCGTTGTGACCACGAGTTCCCCTTTGCATTAGCAGGAGAGGAGGCATGCAGCAGCTTTGAGAGAAGTGTTACGATTTCCCCGTGCTTGTGGCTCACGTTGGTAACAAAAATGAGAACTGATCTGTGTTTGATTGAGGGAAATGCTGATGATGGAGTGAGACACCAGGACTGACAGTAAATCCAGATTACAGCTGTTTATGGAAAATTCACTCTGGTTTCTGTAGTTCCAAACGTGCAGTTGTACCTCCACATCCTGGTGTATAAATTTAAGGTGGATAGTTAGTTATTGCTCCGCTAGCTTTGTGTTAACAACCCTGACGATGTATTTTCTCTGGAGCTTTTAGGTGGTATTTTAAAACACCCACTACTGGAAAACTTGTGCTAAGTTTTTTTACATTCTGGTCGTTTGTCACAAGTATTCACAGCCAGGACGATTCATCCCCTGGCACCGAGTCATGTCGCCTGTGACAAGTTCTGGAACGGTCTTTACGTGAGACTCGCGGGGTCACTGCGCGTCTCGGGCGTTTGCCTGTACGTGGGAAGAGGGGCACGCAGGATCCACGAGCCCGCCGCAGAAGAGAGCGGCT
>NW_010426900.1:1807-11406 GCF_000710305.1 Buceros rhinoceros silvestris | reverse complement strand
TTTGTGTGTATTTTTTTTCTTTATTTCTGTCTCTCTCTCTTTTTTTTTTAAATCATGTTTGCGGTGGAGGGGGACTTCAACTTTTACAAGAGATCTATAGGCGGTTTGCTCGCCGGAGAGGGGGGAAGAGTTCTCCTGGGGCAGGCCGAGCGTTATGGGGAGCGCGGAGTTCCCTCGTATCTGGGCGCGGAGCGGGAGGGAGCCGTCTTTGCGCGGTAGCTGCTCACTCCAGCTCTGTCCAGGGCTCGCTCGCTCTTTTGCACAAAGAGCAGGTTGCACAGGTCCGAGGCAGTGTGAGCGTCTGATCGCTGCTTTTGAAGCTCACTGGGGTATTAAGGCTGGCAGAACTTTTGCACGCTAGAGGAGCAAAACCCAGGGGTGTTAAGGTTCTCAGATTCCAGATCTTTGAAAAGAAAACAAGCTTGCAGAAGACCTGGTGGAAAAGATGGCAAAGGAAATTAAAGATGCAGGAAGGGTGTCGAGATTCCGTCTCCTTGGGGAACAAACACTTTCTAAGACGTGTTTAGAAGGGAAAAGAAAGAAAACAACTTAAGCGGTTTTGAAAACTGTGCTTCTTTTCTCACTGTAGGTTGACTTCAAGGATTGTAACTCATCATTGACTGCTTTGGGAGAATAGTTTATCATTCATGACCCGTTGAGTGGGGACTACCTTCCTTACAGCTTCAGGAAGGGACTTTTAAAAAACACACTAAGTTACTGCTTTCCTGGCGCTGTGGGGATTTAGATCCTGAAATGCCCCTAGCAGTATATTGGCAGGGGACAATGGATAAGTCACAGTGGGGAAAATCACAGTCCAGGTCCCCGGGTTAGGAAGAGCTGTGGGATGGTGAACCTTTTTTGAGGTGATTCCCATCTAATCTAAAAATAATTGCAGGGCAGAAGAGCCTGAGGCTTGCAAAGAGGCAAAGGAGCTTTTCTGGCAGTCATGAGTTGAGGCAGGACCCCCTGGGGACCTGAGGACTGGGTGACAACGGGGGTAACTGAGCATGGAGGTCGCTGATGAGTCTTGGGAGTCTAATCCTACAAAGCACTGTGGGTGCAGTGTGAGTATGGGGCAAGGGTGGGAGCTGAGTCATGCTGTCTGGGGTGGCCATAGCACATCTGTACAGAAAGGGGGGGCCAAGGAAAGAAGGAAAAGATGAGGAAAAAGCCAATGAAGATATGCGTGGTGGAGGGAGATTATTGTCTCATTGAAAGATGCTGAGATCATCCAGAGGCTCCTTCATGGTTGATGGTATCCTGCTCTCCTTCCCATGAAGGGTGAGGAGGCTGATGAGAGTATCTCTGATGAGGGGGGTGAGGGGGGGGGAGGAGGGGGTTGCAGATTGCAGAGGTTAGTATGACACAAGGGAAACCTACTCAGACAAGCACAATTTGGTACTGCTGGTACTTGGGCTGCATTGCACTGCAGTGCAGGGAGCTCACAGCAACTTCTGCCTTAGGAGAGAGGGGGTGGGTGGGGGGGGGTGGGGAGGGGGTTGCAGATTGCAGAGGTTAGTATGACACAAGGGAAACCTACTCAGACAAGCACAATTTGGTACTGCTGGTACTTGGGCTGCATTGCACTGCAGTGCAGGGAGCTCACAGCAACTTCTGCCTTAGGAGAGAGAGGGAGATGCTTAACAGATCTGTAGAGGTGGCACAAACTGCCAGAAATTACAGCTTTGAGAGGGAATTGCAGGTAGAACTGGAAGTAGAGCTGTAAGGAGATTTTGGAAGGAACTTCCTGATGAATTTACGATTAATCACAAAGGATTTTAAGAAAACTCCCCAACACTTAAACCAGTTAAGGTTCTCCAATTACAGTAACTGTAAACGGTATACTTCTGTTGGAAGTTGTTTTCCTGAGTTCTCTGTGGGAAAGAGTCTTGTTTTAACTATGCTATGTGTCCTCCTGAATTACTGAAGTTTTACAATGAATCTTCTTTTCATGGATTGAGGTCCCTTTGGGAATGAAAATTACCATTGCACTGTTTTAGGTAATATTTGTAGTTTGCCCTGTAATTAAGCATTATTCAGCATTTTCATAGAAAATAAGGCACTGTGGTAAATGGGAGACCCCATTCCTTCCCTCTCACCTAGCCGTTTTCTGCAATTTTACTGAATGATAACATGCATTAAATCTTAGTGTTCTGGTGTTTATTTTGTGGGGTTTTAAAAATCCGTTTCGATAATGTAAGAGTGAGAAGCATGGCTTTTCTGTATTCCAAGAAATACAGAATTCGCTAAAATATAGTCACAGTGAGTTCCAAGTGAACCTTTATTTATAGTTGGAGGAAAGCTTTGCATAGGCCAAATATTGACAAAAAGACAGTCTGTCAATTGTAATTATTGACACACATTGAGCCTCCAAACATCTTTAGATGATTTATATTTGAAGAAAAAGAAGAACAATCACTTAATTTCCATATTTCTGAAATTGTATTTCTACTGCTTATTCAGTAACAATGGCCCTAAATGCCAGTGGTAGAAATTAGACGTGGACCTTCCTCTGATGACAACTTGATGTAAAATCACATGCCATTGCATTCTGGAAAAAGTGATTTATTTTTGCCAAATGAGATTGAAACAAGTGTTTTCTGATGCTATATTTGAGAAATATGATTAATTTTTAATAATAGTAAAGCAGAGGTGTTGGGTTTTTTTCTCAGTTCTGAGCAACACACAAGAAAGATGTCTGCAACGAAGGAAAATCACATGAAGCATTCAGTTGTGTTTGCAAAACATGGTGTTACCTCAGGTGACAATGCGAAATCTGTAATCAAGTTAATGTGTGCCTGAGTGTATAGCCCTGTATAAGTTGCTTGCAGTAATGGCAGATTTCAAATTATTTTTTTAATGATGTGTTCAAAAGCGCGGAGAACAAATGTTTATCAACAGTGGTCCTGATTGTCACATTAGAATCTCTGAATTGTATTGTACATTTTAGTTGAAACCAGAATGAACCTACTTATATAATTATCTAGGGGTTTTTTGCATGAAAATAGTGTTAATGAAGATATTTCACATTCTCAGTCATGTAAAAGTTGTCTCAGTGTCACAGGCAGATCGTTTGGGCTGTATGTTGCTGTGAATCTTTGCAACCCATATGCATCACAGGATGCATATCAATGCTTGTTTAAACAAAAGCTCATCAATTAGATTAAATGTGTTTGCAGACCTGTGATAGGGAACCCGCAGCTGCTGCCACCACTTTCGTATGATGTAGTGCGTAACATTTTCCTATTAAAACTGAATGGAGTCCTTAAAATTATTCAGAGGACTGGATTTGGAGCTTGTCTTTAAAGTGTTTCTAAGCAGTAAAATGGAAAAATTAATTGAAAGTATACTCAAAGTGTTGACACTGGGAAGAAAAAGTAGATTTTTTTTTTCTTTTAAATTAGCAAACTCTTTCAGTTTTGAATTAAATGTGATATATTCTGTAGTAACTGTGTTACAAAACATGGTGGGCCTTTTTTTTCCCTTAAAATACTGGTTGATAGCTCACAGGCTTTCAATTTATCTTTGATTTTGTGTATTGCTACGTGATTCTTCTAGAGGCATTCTAACATGCAGCATATATTATGCAACTATATATATATATGTATACATATATATATACTGTAAATATATATGTTGCCAGTCTGGATATGTTAGTCAGATTTGGTTTTAAACTACTATTTTTATGTCAGTGAGAGAAAAATACATGTGCATTAAATATTATCAAACACAAATTTCTTTAGTGTGATTCATTATCAAAGCTGTTATCCTCTTATTAAAAAAAACAAACAAGATGTAAAGCAGTGCTGAGCATGTCCTTTCTTTCTCTGTGGTTTGAACTCTCAGTCACTTTCCCACTCAGAGGCTAATAAAAGTTTAAATGTTGCAGACACAACAATGAAATTGCTTAAGGTATGATGCAGTGTAATATGATGAAGATATCATACGGTACTTTCATTCTTACCTCTGTTTGTCTGCATTTCCGCTCACCAGCTGCTGACAGTAAACACTTGCCATACATGAACAAAACACCAGAGACTTTCATGATCAGGTGGAGATTCATCCAAATATTTCTAATTTGACTAAAAATGCACCATATTGAGAATATAAATGACACCACGTAGTGTAGCTGTTACAGCACACAAGGCATATAGCTTTGTATTGATCTGAGACCCATAAAAAATATGGTGGTGCTGCAGCTTCATGTTTCCTACCCAGCAGCAAGATTCTTTTAAAGATACAGCAGCATCCCTGTAGCTGGCTTTCTCCTTCTCAGCAGGTTATTTTTGTGATCATGGCTGTTTGGGTCTAGTTACGTGCTTTGTTCTAGAATGGCAGTCTCTGTCTCACAAGCACGTCTAGATTTTTGACTGAAAATCCATGTTACGATGAATACAATTGGTAGCAGCATTAAAGCGTCTTGCAGGGTTTTATTTTCACTTTAATGACTATATGGGTTTTGTATAGGAGAAAGCTTTACGAAATACATCATGGAAAGTAATTAATTAGAAATACAGGTAACTGCGGAACTGAGAGGTGCTCAAAGGATCTTATAGGGCTTCTGGGTCTTTAAGTGGCGTAATTTTCATGCCATATAGAGCGGAAAGGTAAACTTTCCTTTCTGTAAGGGTGACAGTGCTAATCCCAAGAAGCTGTTTTTGCAAACTGGATTCCACCCTTGCCCTCCATGTCCCCCATCCATACCATGGCAGGTTTTGCTTTTATCCATGACTGCCAGCCATTGCTGCAGCCTTACAAATGAAGTTGTCCTCTGAATTGCTCCTAAGGCTGCAAAATGAGTGATTCCTTGGTGAAACACTTCCAGCTGGAACTCACTGCTCTCTAACATGCAGCTTTTTGTTGTTTCTCTTTTATCTGTGTGGATTCTTGAAACCCTGCCTCTTGGACAGCTGATTGTATATCTCTCATCCTTGCTGTCAATAAAATTGGGACAAAATTAATATTTATTTTTGTTAGAGGAATGCACTTGAAAATTCCATCATGAAATATATACAAGCACCAAACAATAAAGATCAGTGGTGTATTTTTTCATTTCCTGACCACGTTGACAATTCTCTGCAGCACGCTTGTGGTATCTTTCTTGTACTTCCTTTCTAGTACAGATAGGAAGGCACCAGATACTATTTGGCATTTTCCTTTTTAACTCTTAAGCTGACAAAGTAAATTGTGTCGTACAGACTATGGAAGACCCTATAGTGATGGTTTGTTAGTGCTTTTTGAGGGGATTTTTTTGGGGTGCTTCTTCAGAAGTTGTATGAGGCTAGTTCTGAACAGGAAGTTAAGAGCGAGTGTTAGCATGCCCTCCTGTGAGTGTAGAAAATGCATATTCTTGATTTTACAGAGCAAAGATCTCAGTTTTTACTGAGATGTGTTTGAAAGGGTTTTAATCAACAATAAAAGAAGATAATTCTAAGCACAGTAGGGGGAGATACAGAATGTTAACATTTGATGTGTCTTGGCCTTCTACGTTTCATATTGGCATGTAGGTGTGCAGTTCATGGTGCCTTTTGCTTTCGGACAGTATTCTTGGTGATTAGACGTCATGTCTCATGAGCAGGACTCACTGCCTTTTTTCATACGCTGCTGGTACGCAAACCGCCTCTGCTATCAGGTTTGCTTATATTTTTAATATTCTTTCTCAGTGTGCAAGTGGCACCTCATTTTCAAATAACTCAGCAGTTATTTCCTTTAGGCTTTGTTAAACAAATCAAGTTCTGGCAATAGGGAGAGTATCAGAGAAAAATGCACTTAATGATGTGAGACATATAACTAACAAACTCATTTTTGGGCCTGGAAATCTTGTAAGGGCGATGTGTTCAGGGGAAAAAAAAAGGGCTGTGGGAGTTCCTGCTGTGTAGATGGCGTCTCTTTTTCCCTTGGTATACCATGTTGTCACTAACTGCAGTGTACTGTAGCAATAAGGAAGATGTTTTAAATAGCTAATTTCGGTTGCAGTCCAGTACATCAGTATGATGCTCTGAATGAGCCACAAACATTCTTGAGGTTATCCTACAGTGTGGACCGTGATGCACCATTCAAAGCTAATAATTTTAAAACTTGTAAGGTTTCTGCACAATGCTGCTGCAATGCAAAAGAGTAATGGAAAAATGTACGTTCGAATAGACTTTTTGAAGTCATTTAATCCGGTCTGCTTCTAAAAGCAGGGCCAACTTTTATAGTTAGACTGGGTTGCTCAGGGTCTTGCCCATTCAAAGTTCGAGCCTTTCTAGGGATGGGACCCCAAAGCTTCTTTGTGCATCATTCCAGTGCTTCATCATGAAGAATTTCTTCTATATAACGAGGTGTAGGTAGGGGGGGTAAAGTTGTACGTAATACTCATAATAATCTAGATGTAGCCTCACAGTGGAATAATTACTGCAGGTGAAATTCTTGATAATGTATCCCAGGATGCACTAGTCATTACCACAGGGTACACTGTGGTGTGTAGCAGAGTAAGTTAAAATGGGATCCCTTTGCCACAATAGCGGCATTGGTACAGAGGCCGTGATTTTTCTTGTAGAAATTATTTCCCATTATGTTTTAGAAGGATATTACTGTGCATGATTTTTGAAGTGTGGTAATCCATGAAAAATATTTTGGGACATGAGTGCCTATGAACAGCATGTTTATATGTGTCCCACTGAGCTGTCAAATATTATGCGGAGGCTCAAGAATCAGTTTACAAAGATGTCCTCCACAGGTGGCTTCACTTCAGTTGTGAGAGGAAGACCACCACAGATTATTACAGATCTACATACATACATATATTGACTTGTTTAGGTTCCAGTACCACCCCCCTCCTCGCATCCCAGCCCCGTAATCCAGTAAGATGAGTGGAATTGGATTCAGTGGGAATTTGGCTGCGAGTCTGTCGTTCTAAAGGTTTTGTTGGAGAGAAGGGACTATATAAGTCATTGGTCTTTTTTCTCTGATATTTGTTTTCTCTTTGAGTAGAAATAGTCTTCACTACATTGGTAAATAATTAAACATTTGACCAGAAAATGTGTATTCTTCTAAGATTCCATGTGTCCAGTGATATCCAAAACTTGTATTTAAATAAAATCACAGAAACATAGCATGTTTTGGGTTGAAAGGGACATTTAAAGGTCATCTAGACCAACCTCCCTGCAGTGAGCAGGGACATCTTTAACTAGATCAGATTACTCAGAGCCCTGTCCAACCTGACCTTGGATAGAACCTACGTGGTTAGTCTTGGCAGATATTGTCATATTAATTAGCATGGAAAAATTCAGGTGGATGTGTTTGTCAGTAGCATAAATTAAAAAAATCAAGTTGTCTTTTTTCTATACCTACCATATAAAACCTTAATAAAGGTTTTAAAGGTATACCTTCATCCTTAAAGAGAACTATATTTTCTGTGTGCACCTTTTAATCTTTTTGTAGTTGTTACACATAAAAGGACTAAAGATGAAAATGACTGAAGGAATAGTGACCTTTAAAGGAATTAAAGGCCTTTTCCCATATATTTTATGCACTGCACACTGTATCATATATAGCTGCTCTCACAGATTTCCCCAACATATCTTGTAAATTAGAAGAGTTGTACACTTGCGTGAATCTGAAGTAAAAACAGGAGAAAGGAGAGCATGAAAAACCAGATCTACATGCAATATCACAAAATCTGGTAGGAAAATCAGTGGTATAACTCCAACGTGCAGAAAAGTAGTCTTAAGTGTGAGACTCCATACAGGAATATGTAGTAGTTATCTGCTAAAATGAATTCAGTTTTGTTTAATGTTTGTTTCTTCACGTAAAATTCCATGTTCAGTTCCCATCAGCACTTGTGAGAGTCCAAGCACTTATTAACTGTAAAGCTCCTAAAAGTTTTGCTTAGTATGTGGTGCTAAGGATCTGAGACATCGACACTCCCTTAAACTTTGAATATCTAACCAGAAATATTTAGGCCCATATTTATAATCATAAATATCAAACCAAAGAATAGCAAACTTCCAGAGATTTAAAGATAATGCCATCAGGGTGCTTCTGTGTATTTGCTCAGAAGAAATATAAGGCAGGGGAAAAAAACCCCGACCAACCGCTAACCAATTATCCAAACATTTTAGCAAATAGGTATTTAGAAAATGGGTACTAATTGGCTAATATGAGTTTTTGTCAAAGTCCATTATTTATTAGATCCTATGGATCAAAGCAAAACCTGTTTCTACCCTAGGAATCTTAACAGCTAGAACAGAAATGATCAAAACATAAACATCTCATTTGGTATTTGCTGGAGTTGTGGCTTGGCTCTCTACTGTCTGTCCATGACATTGTCTGTCCATGGAGAAAGTAACCATCCCAGATGTGGTGCTACTCATTAGCAGTCTAGAAGCAACCCTAATGCTTTGGAAGTTGGCACCTTACCTCCTCAAGGCAGTTTTGTCTGGAGGGCTGCTTGTTTTGAACTAGCTTCCTTCGTACAAATAAAGAGAGTCCTGGAAATTCTCTTTCAGTCCACGTTTGTTCAGTGGTTAAAACAATTAGCTTTTTATTCTGTTTTAAAATAGCATTACAGTTTTGGTTACAAACCTGGAATAACCAAGAAAAATAAAGCATTTAGAAGAAAAATACTGATGATTTTTTCTGAGACATCTTCTGACTGAAGAGACTAAGGATCAGATCAAGAGTAACCCATTCGGAGTGCTTTCCTCTATTGTGTCAGTCATTCTGTGGCTTATCAATCACTTTAGAAAATATTAGTGTACTTCAGTTTGTGAAAATTCAGGAAGTGTTGCTCAAATCCCTGTCTGAGATAGAAATTCATAAAGCCTTTAAGATTTCTTCTATCTGGCTCACCCTTTTGCCTAGGAAGATGGCTAAATTGCTTGCTGTGTGATGTTTTCTCTTCCGCGTAGCATGGCAAACTTTCTGTGACTTCATAGTAACTTAAAAATGTTAAGTATTATCTTCCTTCTCAGTTTTAAAGTTTCAGTTTCCTTCCAGCTACAGTTTCATGGCAGAAAACAAAATCACAGAACTAATTTCTCAGGACTTTCTCCCCCCAGCCCATCCCTGCCCCCGCCCCCGTATTTAGCAAATGGTTGTCATTTATCATTCTGTGGTCTTGGAGCATAATATGGAATATTCCTTGCTATGACCACCTTTACAAAATGATTAAGTAGAATGGCACTCTGCTACCATTCTACTTAATCATTTAGCAGATGGAAAACCAGTTTCCTATATCTCTGAGAAGAACACGTTTTCACAGGAGAAAATGCCTCCTAATTTCTGTATTATAGTAAAAAATGAGTATGGTGACTCCCTGCTCCCTAGTCTGAAGAAAGAAAATCTATTTTCCACTAATTGGGAAACTGTTGCAAACCGACTTTCAATCTGCTCGTGGTGTGACTGCTCTCTAAAGTAAATGTTGCTGATAGAAATTACCAAAGAGTTATTTTATTGTATATATTTGCTGAAATGTGAGTAACTCAAGAGTACGAACTAGAATGTTCCTAACATCACTCTTGGTGTTTTAAGGAATGTGTATTATTCTGGTAAGGTTAGGAAGAAAGTAGTTGCTAAATATTCCAATCTTCCCTGGTGCTTGATCAATATACACT
>NW_010426900.1:0-1719 GCF_000710305.1 Buceros rhinoceros silvestris | reverse complement strand
ACTCTTTCAGAATAGAGCAACTGCAGTCTCCACGCAATAAAGACAGACATTGACAGACTGACAGTCCAGTGGGTGGTTGGGGCACAAAACGCGTAAGGAGAGGCTGTGGGTTTGCTCAGCCTAGAAGAGAAGGCCAAAGGAAGATGGATGTGGATGTGGGATCTAATAGCTGTCTTCCATTATCTAATGAGTGATTAGAAATAAGATGGAGTCAGGAAGGGGTGTGGGAATTTGAACAACGTAGAAAGAAGAAATTCTTCACTCTGTGGGTGGTGAAGTACTAGAGCAGTTGCACAGGAACACTGTCCTTTGAGATGCTCAAAACTTGTCTGGACGTGGCCCTGGGCAACCTGACCTGATTTTGAGGCTAGCCTCATTTTCAGCAGGGGGCTAGAGTAGCAGGCGTCCAGAAGTTCCTTCACACTTTCATTATTGTAAAATTCTACCAATATGAGGGACTACGGATATAAAGACCATGTACTACGGAAAGTTAATAAATCATGGAATTCACTCTTCCTCTCCTCTGAGCCCTTCTGCTCATGTAAGAGTAGCACCTGGTCAAGATTGGGTCAAGATCCTTTTTACAATTGCTTAGCAATTCAGAAGACATACACGCAGGACTCAAAAATTTATGATCTGAGGGGGAAATTTAATTATTTACAGCAAAATACTCCACCTGTTAAACTGTATTCGGTAAAATCTCTCTTATTTGGCTGGAAATCCTTGTATTGGCACAGACTGACAAGCAAAACCAGCACAATCACAGTGATCAAAAATTTGGTTTAGCTGATAAATGAGGTTAGTTTTTCTGTTATGAAAAGGCCAAATTGTAGAAATGCTGAATCATTTCATTATTTATTTATGGAGATGTAGTAACTCTTAGTGTCAGCTCATAGCTGTCCATGATTTGACTTTTTATCCACTTCTTTCTTTCCAGGGAACTGTACTTAGGCGTACACAGAGTGGATTTAAATAAAGGTTATACTTCATGGTTAAAAGAAGTTATTCTAAGACTGAAATAATGAATCTTGACTAAATCTCCTTGCATGGGATTGGGGCTTTTTTAACCAGTTTTGCTAGTTTTTTTACCAGCTTCGTGATAGAGCTTGATC
Source organism: Buceros rhinoceros silvestris (assembly GCF_000710305.1). Lineage (NCBI taxonomy): Eukaryota > Metazoa > Chordata > Aves > Bucerotiformes > Bucerotidae > Buceros > Buceros rhinoceros. Next base: position 607 of record NW_010426900.1, on the reverse strand, counting down.
ATGAGATGCGAAGTTTACCTGCAGTATCCAAGTTCACATCTGACAGGCATAGTTAATCTTCTTGGAAACACGTAAAGGTTTTTGCACGTTGGGCTTCTCTTCTGACTGGATGTTAAGGGTCGAGGGACCGAGGTAATAACTCCTCGAATTACCTTAACGAATCCTTCTGTCTTGTTTTAGACAGAGGGGATTTAGAGGGGAAGGAAGAAGTTCACACCTCGGTCTACATTTGGAACTGAAACAAACTTTTAATAAACAATAAATTCATACATTTACACTCTACTATATATATATAGGCACAGACTGAGAAAAAGGGAAAAAGGAAAAAAACTGAGGGAAAAAAAAGGACTCGGATAACAGGGTTCTTGGCAATCTGTCCTGTTCAAGGTCGGTGCTCTGGGCAGGCAGCCAAGTGACGAAGTGGCAGTAGAAAAGTCTTGCTTCGCTTTCGCCTGGTCGGATCCCTCTCGCGACGGGAAAGCGGGAGGTGGCGGTGGCGGCGGCCTCTGGGCAGCTGCTCTCAGTCCCCGCGGCGAGATGGGGGGAACCCTGTGCACGGCCGATTTTCACAGCACAAGAGCTCCCTTCATGAAATGGCTGGGAGTGC
>NW_010426899.1:0-936 GCF_000710305.1 Buceros rhinoceros silvestris | reverse complement strand
AGCACTGGGAGAAACTGGGAGCACTGGGGATACTGGGATGAAGCAGGGATGCTGGGGACACTGGGATGGGGCCACTGGGGATACTGGAGATACTGGGAGCACTGGGATAAACTAGGACCTCTGGAGATACTGGGACAAACTGGAGATACTGGGGACACTGGGATGGGGACACTGGGAGCACTGGGGATACTGGGAGCACTGGGACGAACTGGGAGCACCGGGATAAACTAGGACCTCTGGAGATACTGGGACAACCTGGGGACACTGGGAGCACTGGGATGGGGACACTGGGAGCACTGGGGACACTGGGATGAAGCAGGGACACTGGGGACACTGGGATGGGGCCACTGGGGATACTGGAGATACTGGGAGCACTGGGATAAACTAGGACCTCTGGAGATACTGGGACAAACTGGAGATACTGGGGACACTGGGATGGGGACACTGGGAGCACTGGGACGAACTGGGAGCACTGGGATGAACTGGGAGCACTGGGATGGGAACACTGGGAGCACTGGGACGAACTGGGAGCACTGGGATGGGGACACTGGGATGTTTGGGGGGGTGAAACCAGCAGCTTTGGGGGCTCCCGCGGGATTTTGGGGCGAAAAACGACGATTTTGGAGCATCCGGAAGGTTTTGGGGTGAAAACCAGCGATTTTGGGGCTCTGGGGGGATTTTGGGGTGAAAAATGACGATTTTGGGGCATCCAGAGGGATTTGGGGGCAAAAAATTGTGATTTTGGGGGCCACCCAGCGGGATTTTGGGGTGAAAAAGGGCAATTTTGGGCCTCGGGAGGGATTTTGGGGCAAAACCCAGCGATTTTGGAGCATCTGGAAGGTTTTGGGGTGAAAAATGGCAATTTTGGGGCATCCAGAAGGTTTTGGGGCGAAAAACGGTGATTTTGGGGCCAGCTAGTGGGATTTGGGGGTGAAA
>NW_010426898.1:0-546 GCF_000710305.1 Buceros rhinoceros silvestris | reverse complement strand
TCAGCTTCAAGGAGCAGTCGGAGACAGGGTGGCGCGGCAAGAGCAGGGACACCCTGCTGCTGCCTCTGCCTCACGCCAGGGCAGTGGGGGCTCATCACCGTTCCTTTCTCCACCAGGCTGCCAGCATGGGAGACCTCTGGTGCCTATGACATGCTAGCAGAGAGGCACAGCCGCTGCGATGCCAGTGAGTGCCTGTGTGCTGCGGGCAGGGAGGGGGCAGAGGAAGAAGTGGGGTAAGCTGCCCAGGCCGCAGCCCGGGGCTCTGCACGGCCTCTCTGTCTCACCAAGGGCTCCAGGCGCAAGAGCTAAGAGCAGCAGCTCTGCCAGGCAGTGCTGGGCTATGGTCACTTGGTCCTCACAGCCCCCAACCCTTTTGCTTCCCCAGGCCCTGGCAACTGCTCCTATGCAGCTCCTGCGCTGCCGTGGGCACCCACAGGCGATGCTCCAACTTGGTGGAGAGCACGGCCAGCTGGGAGTGTGCCAGCTGTGCTGGCCAGACCACTGGTAAGAGGCAGAGCTCCCGGCTGCCCCCGGGCTGCTGGCCTG
>NW_010426897.1:534-787 GCF_000710305.1 Buceros rhinoceros silvestris | reverse complement strand
ATAAGTCACCCCAAAAGCAAACAGGGCCCGAATGTCCCCTTCCCTCTGCTCCCCCGCCCTTCTCCCAGTCCAGCCCACGCAGGGGTCCCAGGGCAGTGCTGTGCTCAGCCCTGGCCCCAGGGCTCCTGCAGCACGGTCCTGCCCCTGGGCTGGGGACGGGGTGACAGTCCCCATCTCTGTGGAGTGGGGGCCGGGGTCCCCTCCTGCCCACGCTGCCCTCCCTGCGTTCCCTGGCCATACCCGCGGCCTCTGG
>NW_010426897.1:0-267 GCF_000710305.1 Buceros rhinoceros silvestris | reverse complement strand
CAGGGGGCCCTGCAGCACTGGCACTGCCCCGCTGGCAGCCCACCAGGCTAGTCCCTGAGCCCGGGCACACCTGGAAGGGTCGGGTCCTCTCTCCCAGGGGGATACGGACACGTCCCTCAGCTGTGCCACCCTGCCCCTGCGTGTGCCAGGCCAGGCTGGTGGTGCCAGTGGTGTGATCGATGACGCTGACGGCGAGGAAGCCTGGCACAGAGGTGGAGTCTGTGGGCACCTGCAGCCCCCCAGACCCCAGCAGCCACCCAGCCCGTG
>NW_010426896.1:13868-14073 GCF_000710305.1 Buceros rhinoceros silvestris | reverse complement strand
ATAAAAATTATTTATAGTCTTAATAATACTGTCATTTTTAAAAAAAAAGTTAGACACGTACTCCATGGTACTTAATGAAGTTTCTCTGTAGTCCTTTACAGACTCTCTCCTCTACAGAGGGAGGAACTCTAAGTGAGATGTCCAGGAAGCGCAATGAATTGTCCCATGTAGATGTCTTTCTCCCAACTATAGAGGAAGCCTTGAA
>NW_010426896.1:0-13565 GCF_000710305.1 Buceros rhinoceros silvestris | reverse complement strand
TGAAAGTTATTAATGCCCCCCCCCCCCCCCCCTCAGAAATTAAAATACACCATACAATAAAATACACCAAAATAAAAATCTGTACTTAAACATAACACTTTAGGTGGCTTCACATGGAAGGTTAGGCTGTCTTTTTAATTAGTTAAATACTTCACGGTCAGAGGCACATCTCTAGCTTCACTCACTGCCTTTAAAGAGAACTCAGGGATTTCAAAATGCAAATATTTAAAGCTGTCTTTCCCAGGCGTATTAATGGGCAACTGATCAGTAGCTGAGGATTTCACTCTAACAGGAAACCACGACTGTTCTGGCATATCCATGCTTCAGAAATAAATGCTAGCTTTTCCAGAATTCAGAAAGAAACATAAACTCAAGCATAATTCGTGGAATAGATATATTCTAGTCACTGGACTGTAAGTCTAGGAGGAATTGAAGTCAGAATTGAAGTCAAAATTGATCTATCAAAGAACTGCAAGCTAAACATCAAAAAAGGAATTATGAAACTACATATTATAATTAGGAAAATAAACTTTTCCAACCTGTTATAATTTAGATTATTTTTTGCAAAACCACTTTTGTTTGGGTTGGAGGAGGTAATAAAATGTTACTAGGGAAAGGCAGCCTTCCATCTGCCTACATCAACAGATTTGCAGCCATTGACAAAATAATTATTTGGGCAATTCTAATGCTCTTGACAACTTACTCCTGCTTCAGAAGGGTTTCAGTCTAAACAGGGAGAAATAAATGTTAAAGGTTTTATCTCTTCCATCATCCTTCCAGAGAAGACTATTCTGAAACATCAGAGTTTTCACAGAAATCATATCTACAATCAAGGAGCGTTAGGAAGTATGAAAGCATAATTCTTCTTGAATAAATCTGATTTTTAAGGACTCCAGCAACTCTTCCTTAGTGCTATAGCAACCTACATAAGGGTTTGCTTTGTAAAATAAGATGTAAAAGCTAGATTAGGTTGAGCTACCGTGTTACTACGTAGTTGCTTTCACGGACACAGGAGCAAACATGGTAAAAGTCCCTGTCACAAAGACTTAAAAATCTTAAATAGGAAGAGTGACAAAAGACTGGTAAAGTAAAGATCTTTTTGAGTAAATAGTCTGTCAAAAAATTAAGTATCTATGGGAAAGTGATAGATACTTGCTTCCATCCGAAGGGTAATTCCCTGAAGTAACACGTTCTTCTACTCCCTTGGACATCAACTTTTTTTATGCCTTTACCACAGACTTGAATACCGTCTAACAACAAATGGAGACAAAGTGGTGAAGTAGTGTGGGAGAGCTATATTATCGCTCCGTATCTATTGCATGAAAGGAAAGAGATCTTCAGTTTCCAAAACTGGATACTAAACCTTTTCTAGAAAACATTAATTCTGCTGAAGGTTTGCATTGCAACTCTCTCTATTTCTAAAGGTTCCTAAGTGTTGCTATTTAACACCCTGAAATAAAACATAATGATAAAGTCTACCAAGGGATTTAGTTGCCACTTTGGACAACGCTAAGTTGAGAACTTGGACACTGCACACACACTCCCCCCACCCCCACCCCCAATACTTTGCACCCCTTATGAACTGCAGCCCAGTATGTCCGAGCTTCTGGTGCTTGTGCACCAGGTCACTCAAGCCCTAACCTTGCCAAGGCTGTCGGAGCCCCACGTTGCTCACAAGAGGAAGCAGTTTCACCCCACAGAGAGCATCAATACATTTTCTGGGAACATGTTTGCCAGAGCAGACGTCACAAGCATGGAACAAAAGGCAGCAAGCAAGACTTTCTGAAACAGCAGTAAACGAAATTGTCTCTTGGGAGACTGACAACCCCACTTCATGTGATCTATAGAGAGTATTAGGTTTGAGACTGCCTGCCTCCCAGGAGGTTCCTGTTAACCAGAAAGTATTTGCTATTTGGCAAAACAACTTTTTTTTTCATTTTCCCCTCTTGAAACTGTCCAGTTTGCTTTTAAATATTTATTCAGCCAAATAGAAAGGAATTGACTCCACAGACCAATGTTAGTTCACTCTTCTCTGCAGAAAGGGGGTCAGGTTTAACTTCCTCCTACGTTAGTTAGTTAATCAATCATCCAAATTGACAAAGTTTCAAGAGGAGAAAGGCACTAATTTCATCCCATATAACCATTTTGAGCAGTTAGGGCATATTTCTGACCTCAAAGTGCCTGCAAGTGAAATTTTTTTCTCCAGCTTAGAAGTGTAGGTATGTTTTCAAAATGTCATGCACCTAAATGGTACATGCTCTAATTACTGAATATTTAGGCATCAATTAGCAGCACGTTCTAATTATTTTGGAGAAAAGGCAGGTATAACTTATATGCTTACTCTCAGGGGAACAGTAGACACTTCCCCAGTGCTGAAAGTAGATGCCTTTAAGGTATAGGCTGTACATGTATTACTGCCCCTTGATATTTCCTTGAAGCTATCCCTCCTCCTGCTTTGGTTTCTCTGGATCCCACTCTTACTCACCTATCGCCTATGCTTTGCATGGGAAGTCTAACTCAGGGTAAAGAACAAATCTTTATAAATAAAGTACCTGTCAGTGAGACATTGCAATATTTGACAGTTGGATCCAAAAAGAAGTTTAGTGCTAAAAGGCAGAGCAATTCCTTACATCACTTTTGGTGTCTTGTCCCCACATCAGATGAAGTGTCTGTGTTTAAGTGTTTATGAGCTGGACAGCATCCCACAGGAAGGTAAGCAGTGACAGACTGTGGAGCAGGCAACCTGCACACAGAGCTGAGAGGTACTGCTTCATGACACTGAACAGGCAGTTCAACACAGGGGGAATGCTAATCACAAAGTCTGTTTTAAATTTCACCCGGAAGTGAAACATCCTGCTTAAGATTTGAAGGAGTGCATCTATCTGTCCAGGCTTCAGATTTTGTTAACAAAGGAGCTTTTTTTTTCTTTCTAGAAACTGGAGGGAATGCAAAAAGCAATGGAATGAGCTTTTCTTTTAAAAAGAAAAGAGATGGGCTGGTGTTCCTCTAATAACACTGTGATTGGATTTGCTGTCCGAAATATTGGCAGTCTGGGTTCAATTCTGCTGATTCCCTACTCTGTCTGTGGCGCTGCAACCTCCTCCATCCAGAGACTGTTCTGAGATACAACACTGGCCACAGCTGTAAGAACCATGTCACTACATGGTCAGACTGGGGGAATTATTTATTTATTTGCCCACACAGAAGAGGTGAATGATTCTTCAGCCTAGTGCCTGGTAGAGCTGCCTAAGGAATGAACGGGTATCTGGTGGCAGTATTTAGTCCATGAGCCATCACGATAAAAGATTTATGCAGTCTTTGTGCTTGCTCAGTTTTCAGAAGACTTTAGGTTCTTCTGGGGACGTAGACAAATAAAAATGTTAAGACTGGAAACTGAGTTAGGAATGGGAACTCCAGGGCGAGGTGGTGGTGGAGTTTGCTGTTCAGAGCCTAGAGCACTACCACTGGACTGGGAGAAGCAGTGTGGGTTTGCAGTGAATCCCAGTTACCATACATTGGTTTGGTTTGCAAAGCAGTCTTGGTGTATGCGGATTAGATTTGTTTTGAAGCAAAGTAAATTGCTCTGCTTGCAGTCTGTACCAAATGTACTATATCCTGCAGTGGGAACAAAAGGATCTGAACTAATTAGTCCTTTGAACAGCCTCAGTCTACATGCAGGGTAATAACACTTGGGCCAAGACAGTAAACTAAATCTAGTCCACGATAAAACACACTGATTACATACCTTAAATGGGAGGACCTCAGCTGCTTTGATCTACCAGTCTGCTCCTATCGTGCTGAATTACTTGCGAATACAAACAAATATATCCAAGTCACATTTCTGCTACCTAAAACCCTTCATGTATTTAACTGTAGGTCTCTGTGTAGATTTTTCCCACAGTCATCACAGATAATTGTTAGTGCAAACCAAATTCCCTCTTTTTTCCTGAGGCAAAAAACCCCCAACTTTTCAATTATTAACTAAGAAGTGATAATTTGGGAAATTATGCAAAGGAAAAGATGGAAATTAAGAACTGAAATAAAACCAATCTGAGGAATAAAAGAAACAAAGGGAGGAAGAAAGTGTCACACAAGTTAAAGAAAGATCGGGAATGATTGAGAGAAAACAGACTAGAAAGAAAAACAAGAGGTAATGAAGCAGGAGGAAATATATTTTGAAGCAATATTTTGTAGAAAGCTTAAAAAATACATAGGCTGATCCATGACTATTCTCTCAAGGCTCTATCAGCTTTTTCTCATTGCTGCTGAAACAGCCTGTGATTATCACATATTACCATTCTCTCATGGCATCAAAAATGCTCTCCGTATTTGGGGGAAAATCTGTGCTAAACCAATTTTGTACTGTAGGAAGAGGCATGGCTGGAGCTGGGGAATGGGAACCTAGTGCCTTGGCTTCCATATGTAGCTGTGCAACTCTGACCTTCAGAGAGGCATCATTCTGGAGTCATTTTTTCTACTTACCCGAAAACTACAGATAATCCATAACCATTAACCATTACACAGCATTAAGCTCTTACAAAAATGGGGCACAAACATCAAAATGACTTATTCTGTAACAATCTGGTGAAAGGAACAAATACTATCTGCATAGTATTGTGAGAAAAAAGAATTACAATCCAACAATCCAGTTCAAAAAGAAAAAAAGAGATAAATTCATAAATCCACCACACAAAAGGGCACTACTGGGGAGGAGGGACAGAAAACTGACTTTTAGGGAGAAGGATTTTCACCAGTGAGGGTGCCTGAGGAGCTCAGCTGTTATTGCAGACCAGGAGGAAAAGGAATATATATGTATGTACCTGTGTGTGTTTATGTATGTATATTCCTATATAAGGGTATATATATACACTTAAAAATTCATATGGCTAAGTCACAGTGATTCTGTTCAGAGGATTTGACTATTGTCTTTATATACCTTAACACAGAAAGCTGCAGGTTTTCCCAACAGCATCCAATATGATACCATATTCTTTCCTGTAGATCTAGAGAGGCATGAAATTTTTTCAGAGGAGAATGAAAAACAATTTGATGTTTTTACATCAGAACATCCCTTGGAATTGTGCAAATTTCACAAGTGGAAATTTTGTGTTTTGAAAAAGTGAAAAAAGGTGTATTTTCCAAATTCCTATTCTGAAATGGAATCGGAAAATTTCCATTTTTCCTATTGGATTTTCATTGCGTGTTTTTTTCATCACACAAAATAACAAATTATTTTGGTTTATCATAATCAGTCTTCTAAATTTATCTACAACTAGATTGTCCTACAAGCAGAATTACTGACTGAAAAAAATAACTTCTCAATCTGCAGAAATGTTCAACTTCTGTTTTTGCTGTTTTGAGAATAGAAAACTGATGAAACTGTAAAATTTCCCATAAACAAAACGATATTTTCATATGGCTGAGTGCTTCATTACTAACTACACAACAGATTCATAACATTTTTTTCCCCCTGTGTATTTTAGGTGTTAAGGAAAACAGAATTTGTTCCTCAGCAATGAACACTGTGTATAATATGGTCACAAAATCATTATTCGAGAAAGTGAGTTGTCTCCACAGCTAGTCTGTTTTCCTCATAACAAGATTGAGAGGAATGTGGTGATGTGAAAGCTAATTAAATTTAGGCTTATTTGAAAGTGTCAAGATGAAATGTGGGATGAAGCATCCTATTTTAATAACAGGTAGTCTCCCAGTTTCAAGTTGTACTTCTAAGACTGGCATTTGTCTCCACATTTTGTAATCACATCTTGTAAATGTGAAAAAAAAGTGACTGCTGGTATTTTCGTTGGTTGCCCGCTGATTAGTTCACAGGTTTTGGTCAGCTACGTCTTTCCTTTTATTGAATTGAGCTGACTCATTCACTCTGTAGTTTATACGTTCATACACATGCCAAATTTTCCTATTTATTTCATTGACTGCATGATATTAAATTACTCTCAAGCTCATGTTAGATACTACCAGCTGTGTGAAAATCCCCAGCCCTGAGTTTCATAGCAGTGCTGCTATGTTTCAGCTCAATGAGTAATCACTTTGGAATTCCTTCCCATTGACTATTGGTACCACTTGTCATGCAAGGCTTGAACTTCTCTTGTCTGGAAAGATCTGAAAATCAGATGTAATTATTGTCGTTAATTTTTTTTCTTTGTGATTGCTTTAACAATACAGATGCTTTCATCTGCTTGCACTTGCCCATGCTAGGATACCTGTGGAAAGAAGCCTCTTCATCTCAATGGGGCCTTAAGGAAACACACTTTATCGAGCTGTGGGCATTCTCACCGCCAAAATATTTTGTATGCTATTTTGAAATATTCTGATTGATTTCTCCTTATAAATATTCTTTAGTTAGAATCTCAAATACTATTAGCTTTCTGCAAGTGAGCTTGCAGGCCAGTGCTGGAGGTCAGGAAGACACATACAGAGTATCCAGGCTCAGCGAGGTCAAGTAGCACAGAATTTTGTCTGTGTCCCCCAGGAATCTTTCTGGGGAGGCAGCTGGTCACGCCTTTGCTCCCCATGCATGATATGCAGTGAGGGTGGCTGGTAAGCACGTGTAGGGGCATTGTTGCGACCATCCAGCAAGTGAAGTTTGATTCCTTCCCTGAGCCCTTCCCTTGCAACTCAAATACCGGGCTAATACCTAATGTAGGACATCAGCTGTCTCTTAGCATAGGTAGTTGAGGCAAACATTGTTTGGGGCAACTGTTCTCACTTAAAATTCTCCAAATCGTTGTGTGTTATAGAATTAGCAAGTTTGTTAAACTCAAAAATGACATTTGTTGGATATTATTGCATTTTCTGTCTCCATTCAGCTAAACAGCATTGCTTAAAACCTCTGTTTGTAAGGCCGGTAGTTGCATGAAGCTAATTAGCATTTGTGTCAGAGCAAGCTTACTTCATTATACTTAAACATTGGCCTTTAAACTATGGGTGTTTAAAACTGCTGAATAATAGTCTTAAGCAGTTAGTTTGAGAAAATCTTGTATTACCAGCTTAAATAAATCGTAAAATTGGTGTAGCCTAGGTTGATAGTCTTGGCTGTTTAGCTGATAAATTTTATTCCAAACATAAAAATACAGGCAATAAGAATAACTTGATTGCCTTCTAAGTGTAGTTGGATGGCCTCCTACTCCATTTAAATGCAATATTCAGCAGCAGTGAACATAAAGTATTTCCCACTTCAAATCCTTATTTCAAGTTTATAATTTTTTGGTTTTCCAATTCAATTAGGAATCTTCTACTACTGACCCATACGGATGCCAATTCTAATTTCAAAGCATGAATTATTTCTATTGAAATATATTTTTGACGGAGAATTCCAAATCGAGTTCTACCCTCTTCCTCAAAGCCAAGACTTCCACTACTTTGCCCAAGAACAGTGAGGACCCAGTTGTGACAAAGTCAGAGAGTACTTGTCACATGAGTAACCTGATGTACACAACCAGCCAGTTTATTGGAATACACACATTCTAAATCTCTGCATATACACAAATGATTTCAGATTCGATGCCTTCATTCAGCATAAGTTTCATTTTATGGAAGGTGTTTCTTCTATAGTTTTAGCTACTGAATAAACTTCACTGAAATACTATTCTGTCAGAATATGCAGTTCCACTGAAACCACAATGTTCCACAATTTTGAACTAATTTTGCTGAAGTCTTGGTTTGACAGAAAAACCTCAAAAAAAGAAATATTCATTTTTTTCCTGATACGTTGATGTTTATTACAATATTTAACATTTCAGTCTATCCAGAACAATTTGGGGAGGAAACTTTTTTTTTTTTTTTGAGGACTTCTAGATTTGGCTCTTTCACTTTAAAAGGAGACATTTGCAATTTCAAAAACCTCTGAAATGTTACCCTGATAAGTAGAGAAAACTGGTTTTGTTGCTTTATAAGCCTGCTTCACCCCATGGTGTCTGGCATGGTCTGCTTGCCACCTGCATCCATCTGTCCTTGGTTAGTAATCTGCTTTGGGTACTGCTGGTGGTACCCAACTTCCTAAGATGTGGTGACTCACCTGAAGAAAATCTTTGAACATATAGGGAGTTAATTTTGCTCAATTACTTGAAGCTATTTAAAAATATTTTGAACTCCTACCCAGCGTATCCATCTGGGGTGAAAAAAATGAGTGAACAAAGCCTCAGGAGGAACTGTGGGGGAAGACAAAAATGTAAAAAAGATGCTTAGTGACTATCGCAAATATGGGCAGTTTGCAATCGAAGTAGTTTAAATCTCCAACCTGAATAATGGTTCAAATGGGTAAAAAAGACACCATGTATTGAAGGACTCTGTAATCATAGAGTATATTTATGCTTTTTAGTTATTTTGTTCAAGAATATTTGAGCATCCTTCACTCTTAACCAGTAAACTAATTAATAGTCAAACGTAAACATTAGACAAAATTAGGTACCATTTTATGTTCACCACAAGGAAGTCGGCATCTGTCATTTGTTCAGATTTTTAATTTGCACATTTTAATATGAAGAATGATGATTAATGCTTTAATGTTAGCTAGATGTTTTGGGATGGAAGTTGATATACAATACAAGTCCAGAAAGTATTTTCTAGGACTGTATTATTAGGTAAATAAAAGAATAATAAAGGTGCTAGATAAATACAAAACTCAAAAATACCTTCCATATTTAACCCCCCCAGACACTAATTTCCTTAATGAAGAAGAAAATTTAAGGAAATATATATCTACATCACTGTGTCCTTTGAAGTTTAACCCTTACAAACCTCTGTCTCTCATTCCAACACTGAAATGGGAAAACAGGCTTTCTTGCAGTTTCAGTTCTACCACATTTTCTCAGTTTGAAACTGCTCTAGTTGTTGTCCTGGATAAACTAAAAGGAAGAAGAGGTCTACAAAAAAGCTGGATTATCACTTAAATATTAATTTTCAGTGTTCAGTTGGCAGCTTCACTAAGTTCAGTAGCTTTACTTACATAATAGGTTTATGCTATAGTATGAAACTATCACAATAATTTTAAGCTGATTTTTTTTTCTCCTAGAAGAGTGGTAGGCTTAATTTATACAAAATAACCCATTCTACATAAAAATACATTATAAATAATAGATTTTTCTTTGTTATTTATTTCATTAGTTTTCTGCCATTTTCTGCTGCGGAATGGCAGACATTAGGGGGAAAAAAACACCACTTCAAACATCAGCACTGGAATGTTTTAAATTAGCCAGGTATGGGAGTGCATGGTTAAATCATTGTCCATTGTCAGATCAAAAATGTGTCATAATGTGCTAATGAAACATAGACACATATGAGGCTGCCTGCTTATGGATTATATATGCATTTCAGAACTAAATATCTGACAGCATGGAATTAACAGCCTCTCTACACAATTTAAAAAAAAATAATAAATTTGAAAGCTTTTTTTTAAAACAAAAGTGTTTGTGCGTTGTTATTTAATCTGTTTCTGCTCCAGTTTGTGAAATACAAACATGTATTTCCAGTAAGATATCCCTGAAGGACTAAATGTCTCAGGGGACTAGTAATCACATTTTTGGAGCCTTTCACCTCTAGTTCACTGATTCAAATACAGCCAACATGCAGTAGTGACGGAAAATCATTGAGATTTGAAAGCTGGTTTGTGGCCTGTGTGAAATTAACTGGTTATTTCACTCCGTTTCTTAGAGGATCTTGAAAACAGACTTGGCACATTCTAAAACACGGTGCTGAGAATACAGAGTTCCTCACAGGATCCAGCCGTTTCCCCACGGAGCCACAATCAGGGCTGGTTTCTTGGAGGATGGCAGAGGCCGAGGCTAACAAAGAGCATCGCATTCCAGGCACATCTCCTCAGTGCGGTGACCACCTGGAGCACAGCGGTCCTTAGCCACCTGGAAGATCTCGGTGTACCAACATTTGCCCCATGTTGAGTGCCTGGCCAAGCTGGGCTGAAATGGCAGCGCAGCGTGGGGTCACCGCATTGCACTGCGGCTTTCTGTGCTCCACAAAGGCTGGGTGAAAACAGTTTCATTTTTGATTTCTGCCAATCTGGTACTTTTAATTACCATTAAATATACTTAATTTAGCAGGAAAAACAGCAGAAAGACACCAGAGAAATGACTACGTTTTTGGAGGATGAAAGTGCATTACTCACTTTCTTTACGCCCTACACACCTACTTGTGAACAGTTAATAAATTGCCCTTCGTCAAGTTGATACCTACCACATTCTAGAAAACCTCTCTGACAATAGTTTTTCTCAGTAGCTACAAATTATCTCAGTTCTATGTTTCCCAGTGAAGGCTTTAAAACTTTATGATTTCATTTCCTTTACATTAGGGACTTTTCTTCACAAGAAGTATATCTCTTTTTAAGAAAATATACTCATCATTTTCTACAAATACTTAATACATTGTACTAGGAGCATCCTCAGAGGAAAGAAAGAAAAGTCTACCTTCATTAACCACTCAAGTGGGGAAATTAAAACATTTGGATGTTCTGTCAGCTATATACATTGTCTTCTATGATGTCACATCTGATTTTCTTTTTTCATGACTTTGACAGCATCATATTAGAAAATTGATTGCACAGTGACAGCACAGGCTTTGAATTATTCAGCTTATGAGTGCACCCTTACAGGAAGACTATTTTGTATTACACACCATTTCTGAAAAGCTGACACTTAAAAAAATGTAAAAGGAAAGGGAAAATGATTGCTAATAACTAATTAATAACTCAGGCTTGGCAAAAGTAACCTCATTTTAATAGAATATCACACAAATTAAAACCAGATTAAATATAACATGCAATGTATTTCAAAAGTCACTTGAAACATAATTCTCAGGGTGACATTTTGGCCCCCATGAAATCAATGGCAAGACCCCAATTCAGTTTCGGTGGAGCCAGGACTTCCTCCTAACTGAAGAAAACCCGTACATTTCCAGTCTGGTTTCAGTAACTATCTGTTGGAATTCTCGTGATACTTAATCAAATCAGCTTTACCCATCCCTTCTCTTAGAATACACTCCAGCTATTAATGCTTCCTGAAGTCAACGGGGCTTTTTTTATTCGTCTCCCATAAGTGAGCCAGACCCTTAGAGTTGGAACCTCTTGGGTAATTTTTTGCCAGTCTTTCAGGGTTGATACTGTACATTTTTCTATGATGACAGGGTTCTGCCAGCTTTCTTTTTTGTCCCAGTTTACCTCTGCCTAGTGTTAAATAGTGCAGTCTGCTGGCTCATTTGTATCAAATAACTTCAGCTATAACCTTTTTCAGAGTGACCAAATTTGTATTTTCTTCATTACCATTTAAGAGTATTTTTAAATCACTAAAGATATTTTTAACTCACTAAAGTTGGAAACATCTGTTCTCCAGCTTGATTAAATTCAGCTAGTCCTTTCATATCAGAACCACAAAACAAATAATGCCATTTTAAGAAGCATGCTATTCCCACTCCTAAAATGAAATTTTAGTGCTATCAGAGATGAAAATATCATTCAAAGTCAAACCCATTTTCCAGTAAACATGACTATTATTTCACTAGTTGGTCCAAATAAAACTACCCCTAGCTATACACGCATTATTGTTTCTCACAAGAATTATCTCAGCTGACCTGTCTGGGCAGGTAAGATCTATAGGTCTGAGCACAGCTCGGGAGGGTAAATCATGGAATATTCCATACGAGACACAAAATACATCCTTCCAGCTACAGCAATGGGGAAAACTACAAATTATCTTTTCACATCCTGTTTTCTCAAAAATGGTTAGAAGAGATGTCTTCGATTCTGCTCACAGAAGTGCCTGGGGAGATTCTCATACTGATTTATCTGGGATCAGAATCATGACCACAGTTATACCAAGAAATGTGCTTGTATTCCCTCAGAAATATCTGATGTTTATCCAAGAGTTTGGTTTGTCATTGAAAAAACATATTTTGCTGTTCTTCACCTCTCATCCAACATATCTCTATTCTAATTTGAAGATGACGAGAGTGCCTGTTTTCATTATAAACAATGAAAATTAGTTATAGATCACTTACACTACATTTTTAACCTGAATCTAGGCTGTTTCAACACACGAATCATCCTTGGACAACCTTTTTTTCATTCTTAAATGACAGTTACACACTCGCATTGCTTTCCTGCTGGTAAGCCACACTTCTTTCAAAATGTACAATTCGAAACAAGATATCACAATTCAATAGCATTTCATCCTGCAATATGAATATCAGTCTGCAAATGTTCTGCCGGAAATAAAAATGCGGGGGGTTCCAGGACAAAATCCTTCTGTCCTTATCATTTACTGATCAACCTCTACTCAAGCAAACTCCAGCTGAAAACAACAAATGGTACCTATACAAGTGCAGAGTAAAAACTGTGAAATAATAATAGCCTTCTACCACTTCCACGTGTTTTTAACATCCATCCTCATCAAAGGCTTCATGGTTTAAACACTATTTCCAAAACCACTACTCACTAAACTGGAATCAGAATTACTGTTTCCCTTACAACTGTTTGTGGTTTCACTAAGAACTGACTGACCATTACATGTGACAGAGAAACTTATTTCCATAATAACCTTTAAATCCTACTGTTTCAGACTGCCACTGGCTGTGGTAGTCAAGATGTGATGAGTGTCACACAGACTCCTCTCTATATTGCAAGAATAAAACTCATCACGCTGTGAATCGCACAGGAAAGCTAAATCTACAGAATGACAAGCCTTCCCTGCCCACAAATGCTGTGTGTTCCTTGTACGTAGAACTGCCTGACTCCCTCTACCCAGTGTAATGCAAGACTAAGCAGTCCTCTGAGAGAAAGAATATTAGGGAAAAGTATCAGTGCAACACATGAAAAAAAACCCAACAATGCAAAACCAAGCAAAAACTCCAACATAATTTAAGGAAAAGCAGGAATCGCAAAGGGGGGAAACGGACATTTTCCCTGAGCCTCCTTCAGTCTTAAGTGTTATTACAGCACCAGCTTCTGGAGAAGGGACTGAAGATTTAGTGTGAATCTTGTATTCATACTTGTTGGCCATTTGGCAAAAAGGCAAGAGGTTGCTTTTTTTTGGTTTGTTTTTTTGTTTTGGGGGGGTTTTTGGGGGGTGTTTTTTGTTTTTTGGGGGTTTTTTTGAGACAGTTTCCAGGTCTTTAACATTACTCTGAGCCAGAAATACTAAATAAAAGAAGGGGGAAGCGCCGCTGCAATACAGTAGGTTGCTTTTTGTGGTTTGTGTTTTTGTTTTGGGGGGGTTTTTGGGGGGTGTTTTTTGTTTTTTGGGGGTTTTTTTGAGACAGTTTCCAGGTCTTTAACATTACTCTGAGCCAGAAATACTAAATAAAAGAAGGGGGAAGCGCCGCTGCCATAACAACCCTTCGACGGGGAACTATTGGGATACAGACAGTTACTACACTACCTACAACCAACCGTGTGCATCATGACACATAAAAAACCAGAACACCGTTTTCAGCCACCGCATCCCATCATTTGCACTTTCGGCTCTGGCTCTGGGCAGGGAAAGCAAAAGGACCACAAGACCTCTTCCTCATCCCCACCTCTGAGGTTTATTTAATTATTTATT
>NW_010426895.1:79615-89035 GCF_000710305.1 Buceros rhinoceros silvestris | reverse complement strand
AGGGCGGCTCCTACTTATGGCTTTCTCATGAATTTTTAGTAACCACATGAAGATTTCAAGAGTGTGGGAATAAAACATAAAATGAAGCGAAAGACTAAGTGGCACTGCACAAAAGGAGGAAAAAAAACCCCACACTGAATCATTGTCCAAAAGGTGCAGCCATTAGAGAATAATAATAGTTTTTGTGTGCAGTGCAGCTGGGGCCACAGTTGCAGAAGGAGGGTCCTTGGTGACCTGTGCAATGGCTCTGTTTGTTTAATGTGCTAAAACAAAGAACTGAAAAGCAGACAGGGCCCTCACAGATACTCACAGGGCTTCTCTCTCTATTCCTGTGTCTGTGCCCTCTCTCGCTGCGTGCGTGTGTGTCTTCATGCTCCAAATGCAACTAATCACAGCTACATGCTCTTGGATGCCTTCTGTTGTACATCCCCTGTCTCTGAGCCTGGGCACTCCCTTGTTGTTGATTGCTATTTTTGTAATTTAGAAACTATGATAAATAACATAAAGTCAAACGGTTACTATTTTATTGTCTGGTTTTGTAATTCTCTGCCCTTCAAAATGAGCTCGGGGTAATGACATTATTTTCACCCCTCCACCCTGACCTCAGTCCTTTTCTATCCATTTAGCAAATATTGCAGCTTGCTCTGTTTTTAATGGGAGGGAATCAATGTGGCTTTTAAAAATTGGATTCTCTCTGCCTGCACAAAATCAATGGCGTTATTGAGCATGTGCAGGGCTGTGTGAACAGGAGCAAGCCAGCAGGGTTTGCCACCTCAGCGAGGCAGGGGCAAAGCTTGTAACTCACACGGGGAGGATCACTGTTTGTTTCTTAGTTATTTTGGTAAGGGCTGACGAGCAGCTTGGTGCTGTTTAGAAAGTAGGACCTACAGAGCAGTTTTCATCAGGTTAATAAGATTTTTAAGGTGTTCAGCTTGAGACCATAAAAATACGCTAAAACCAGACTGGTTCGAGTGCGAGTAGGAGGTTTGAAGATCCCGGTGAAATGATGTTTAATCTGAACCACGCTTTGGTTTGGTACGACTTTATGGTTGGGTTTGCCACATCTTGAGGAGCAATCCCACTGTGGCCTGGTTGGAGACCTTTGCTCTCAGAAGTGAGTTTCAGAGGGAGCTATAGCAGCAGGGATGTGGTTTTGCTTCATTCAAGCTAAGCGTTTGTATGCAAACAAATGGGATGGGGAATTTCTGTATCCATGTTTATCTTTTTTGTGGTGAATGAGTTTACTTACGTAGAACTGTTGTGGGAAACTTGAGTGGTCATGGCCTTGGGAGATGGAGGGAAGGGCAGATTACAGATGGATGGTATTGGGTGGGTTATTTTCTTCATTGTTTCTTCAGGGATGATCTTCAGTTAGCAGGATTTTATTCCATAGCGTGGGAGGAATGGACTCTTCCAGCGTGTTCTCTAGGAGATATCAGCATCATCTGTAATGCCCGGTTCATAAGGCCGTAGCAGATAGTTTGAAATACTGTATGAAATTGGTACATGGAGGATGTTTTAAATTAAAATTTAGCTGTGGCAGGTGTATCACAATCCATGAAAGACCTTGTATGTACTTGAAGAGCCTACCAGCTGCCATCACAGGCTGCATTCGCGGGACAAACAGTGTGCACAAAAAGGAAGTTCAAAATTCATTCCTTTCCAAGTCTTAGCCTCTCTGCGCAAAGCACCCCAAACAGCATGTACATTTGTCTTCCAAGAGTTAGAGTGATACTGCTAACTCTGTCAGATAGGACACCAGCAGTCCTCCAGCTGCATCCAGTTTCAGATGCCACCGATACAGGTCAGATTCAAATGGACGACTTTAGTTATAAGTGAAAGACTCCAGAACCTTTTATCAACCTGCAGGGCCGTTCAGTCATCTCACATAAACGCACACGCCAATGCTTGTTTTGAACACCACTTTGTTAGGAGCACAGCAAGCTCAGTGTTTTTAGTAAGAGCAGAAATTTCTGGCCGTGTGACAGAATGAGTTTTCTACTGCTCCTGTCAGCTGAGGAGCTCTGGGTCCTGAGGAGGAAAGGCTGGCAAGAAGAGACCTTTCTCCAATGACTGCACCACCGAAAGACGTGCTTGTTCAATGCCGTGTGTTTTCATGGCTAAACAGGTTCATTTTAAAATGCTGTCAGCTCTGAGGGTGGAGTACTGATGAGTGGAGAGGAAGACTTGTGTTTCTACTGGCTTCATATCTCTGTACCCAAGAGGAAAACTTGAGCTGTTGTTTGGATCCTGACAGCGACTTCTACTGGGATGCTAACCCTGGCGTTTGTTGCGTGACTTTCCAGTGAAATCCTCTAAGTTTGGTTTTTGTGACCCACTTCAGATTTCTTGAATTCTAAGTGCTGAAAATCGCCGTCGCCCCTGGATTTCACTTGTAAACAGGGTGGGCACACTTCTAAGGAAAAAAAATTAATTAACTTTCTCCTGCTGTCCCCGGTTTCAGTGAGGATTTCTTCATGGCCATCCTTTAATTATGTGATTGTGACTAGCCTGGACAAATGAGACCATTTTAGTGTCCTGTATTTGGCATAGCCCACCCATGCATACACTATGAAGTACGTAGAGTAGCTATAAATGATGCAGGAATCATTTCTCAGCACAGAGCTTGCATGGTAGGTACATGTATGTCTCTATTGGTGGAAGCACTTTTTCATTGTGCAGACACAGTTTTATTTGTGCAAGAAGCTTGTGACCATCAAATATCCTTTAAAAGCAGCTAAAAATGTGTCTTTATTGGCTTATTTTCTTTCCACCGACAACAAAGATCCTGCTTAATTATTTTCAAACATTGGCAGCAGTGGGGTTTTCTGCAACTTGCAAAGTGCAGGAAGCTTCCCTTAGCTGAAATGTGTTCAGCAAAGGGTCCGGTCAAACACCTGTTCATTAACCACCTTATTTCCATGTGTAATGTAATTTTTAATCAATACACTGGGATTTTTTTTTTTGTATGTGCTGGTGTGACGACTAGAACTCTGCAAAAGAAATCGATATATTGTAGCCTGTGTCAGGACACGCTTTTTCCTCTTGCTTCATGAAATCCCCAGGACACACAGGTCATTTTTTTTTGTGGAGAGGCCTCTGTTAAGGCAAGAAATTTCTCGTGCCACTTGATCCAGCCCTTCATTCCAGTTTCAGCAATGTGCTCTGCTGGGAGGACTGGACCTTCGCAGTGTTGTGTGGGACCTGGGCAGATACTTCCAAGTGTCCAAGCAGGAGTTCTGCTCCATCCCAGCGGTCCTGCTGTCCCTGCTTCCCCTGCATACTGCGATGGGATTGGGTAGAAAAACGTTGGTCAAACTGGGGAGAAAAAGTCACAAGAGATTCTTCTTTATTTTGGGTTGGGATTTTGCTTGTTTTTTAGAATTGAGGGTTGATACTGTAAAGATTTGGGTTGGAGTCTTGACAATTAGAAACTTAATTAAAATGAGAAGCTCACTTTCTTAGATGAATCCACAGCTGAGAATTAAAAAAAAAAACCACAGTATTGACTGAAAGAGCCATCAAATAATATTGGTATTTCGACTTCCTTGACTTGTGATCTGGATAAGTGATCTCATTTATGGCTAATCAGAACATGATTTCTCTCCACAATTCCATTTCTCTGAATTTTTTAGCAAAAAAGACAGCCTTTTTTTTTTTTCATTTCAGTCGAAAGCCTGCCACTGCAAAATTTTGGTGTTGGGCTTTACTGTAACATTTTTGGTGGCTGAAAAATCAATTTTACTTTATATAGAGGACAATTTTTGCCTTTTTTTTAAATGAAGCAAACCAAAACCCTGTCCCTTTACTACCCTCCAGACTATGTGCTTAAATATGCTTAAACACTCTTTTAACATTCTTCTTTTTTTTTTACTTTTAATTTTAATTTTTACAGTGGAGTAAAAATAATAAACTGCAGTCTGAAATAGAATTGTTGCTCTTCAACTTTCCAAAGCAGTAAGGGAAAACAGATCGCACGGCAAGTTTTAAAAATCAGCCAGTGTGTGGGATATGGTACACTGAAACTCTTTTCAGAAAAGAACTGGATTGCAGCCTTTAGGAACTGTGTTTACTGTAAAGAAACTGAATTTAGACCGAGTAAAGGATGTGGGAAGCACCAGCTCAGTACTGCTGTGACTACAAAGTGAAAATTAAAAAAAAAAAAAAAGGCAGCACAGCCAAAACAGGGATTTTCCACCATGTGGATAAATTACTGGAAATGTCTGAAATCCATTTGTTCTGGGAAGGTGCACCGCACAGTCATTTCTCCTCTCCGGCAATCTCGCCAAGGGTTAAAAGTTTGAGCGAGAATTGATTCAGGGAGAAGACTGCTACCACAATGCTAAAGACTCGTTTATTGGGAGAGCGCTACACTGCTTACTGTAATTGCAAGAAAATTAAAAGAAAGCAAATTAGCTGGGAGCTTTTCAGAACTCTTCCTCCTTTTGCTGACGTTAATGAGATTTTCCCCATACCAAAGCGGCGTTAATAACTTCCGCCAAGTGGCTTCTGTAAGCCATTGCTTATAAAATGAAACAAACCTGGCGTGACAGCGAGGGGGGGAAGCACAGAGGGAGAAGGGTGCGGAGCACAAGGGGTGGTGGGGAGGGGGATGAATCCTTCGGGTGGGTTATATACAGTCTTGCAAATCTACAGTGAGGTAGCTCCATGCCAAGGCGTGTGCTGATGGTCTCTGTGTGGATCACCTCCTGCCACCGGCACCAGTTGTGCAGCAAAGTGCCGCTTTTGCTGGTTTATATTCTGCGATGGCTTTTGTCAGGATGATTCGGGCAAGCAGAAAGTTTATGTAGTAAAGGGAAAAAATGTCACAGGCTGTTCTTAGGGCTGTATTTATAGCCAAGGCATTTCCAGGAAGGTGAATTTCCTAAACTGGGGTGGAGGTCGGGCCCGAAGGGAAGGGCTTTATCAGGATCAGCTTCCTTAACAGGAATTCCTATCTTAAGCAAGAATCTGCTGCTTTCCAAGAAACTGGGCTTTTCCACAGCTAGCAGAAGGGATGCTTCAGAGGCTGGGAAGGAGAAGAGTAAAATTATCCGTGCATTTGGAGGCCCCTCTGTGGGGAAATGCTGTGTTGCAAGCGAGATGCATTGCAGGGAAAGGCTTTCTGCAGGGCAGGACCCCCTTTTGCTCCTCAGTCAGCCCCATTTGAGGTGTCCACAGAGCTGTGCTGAGCGTGGTCTTTCAGAAATGAGGAACAGAGGAGTCAAGATCCCAAAACGCTGCTGGGATTAGGGGGATGGATGAAAGCAGGGAGGATGTAGCTCTTCCTCGCTTTGGGTGCAGTACTTTCCTGTGAAGGGATGGAAAAATACCTTTGTTTTTCTCAAAGCTTATGGATGCAAATGTTTGTTTATGGTGGGCATCTCTATAGCTATGTACACACAAACCTAGTGTATACATACACGAGTGCATGTTGAGTGGGAGTAATATTTTTGTAATTTCTAAGGCACTCCTACATGAAGAGACGTGGGTGCCTAAGAAAACATAGCTGAAAGCAAAATCAACATGACCTGATAAACAACAGCTATCTAGCACATGTGTGCCTACTGTAAAGCAGATCCTGCCAGTGCGGGCTGCGTGTGCTTCTCCGGATGGTAAGAAGTTAACGTTGCTTGAACTGGGAGCTCTCTGTAAGATATAGCTAAATTCTGAAAATTATTCCGCAAATTTTCTTTTGCATTTAATACCCCAGTGTCCGGCTCTAACCAAGTGGCACCCAACAGCTGCAGCACTTGGTTTGTGGGGAGCGGTACCTGCTCAGTGCACTGAAAGTGGAGCTGGTTTCTGACTGTTGCTGCTTGGCACAGGTACCTTTCAGGTGCTGTCCTGTGGGTGACAGCGTGACTTGCAAGTTATTAAAAGTTTAGGAGGATTCAGAACATCTTATTCCAATGGTTTCTAAATATTTCATGCCTGTCATCTAAAGCAGTTTCAGTGCTTCAAAACAGCAGGAGAAAAAAATTATGCATTGTGTATTTATAATACATGATTGTTGATCTCTGCTGACATTTATCTTTACTCTAGAGAGGAGACCAGATAACTTGCTTGTGGTGGAAAGTGAATGTCATAACGAGGATAGCCTGTTACAGATGTGTATTAACCCTTTAAATGAATTTTCTTAACACTTTAATTGGTTTAATCACGGGTCACGAGTTAAATCAGGTCTGTGCTTTTGTCCTCCCATGTAAAGGGATGCACAATGAAACTTGCACTGTTCCAGACATGGGCACAGAGATGCACACTGTAAGATGACTCTTCATGGATGACACCAGGGAACAAGCTACCCATGTGGGAGCTGAGGAGATGGTGGCTCTGTGTGCTCTAGCAAGCAGCATGACCTAGTGGGAGCCTGTTAGGAGAGTAAATCTGTTGATGCCAAGGACTTGACAGGACGTTTTGGGATGTGGCTGTTTTGGACTAGGTCTTGTATAGTGGGTGAATGCCTGTTCATGCACGCTTGAGACCAGGCTGCAATGGGAGCACAGAACAAGTGGGAGCAACTGGGAAGTTTGCCTCAAAAGGGCCTGACTGAAACACTGGTGTAGATGCACTGAGTGTTAATTCCTTACATTTTCATCATGTCTTATAATGCCCTCTTTTCTTTTTTTCTTTTGGATGTCCTATGTACCTAAGAGAATCTTTTTTTTTTTTTTTTTTTTTTTTTTTTTTTTTTTTTTTTTTTTTTTTAAGTTAAAGGGGGAGGCATTTCTAGACCTCAGTGTTATTGCAAGAAAGAGTTTGAAAACAAGCTAAATTTAAGAGACTGAATACATTCTTTAAAAAAGAAAACTCACGTGATGTTTGGAACTTGGCAGGTGACTTTTTGAGTCCCCTTTCCCAGGGGAAAACCTACAGGAACATCTGTGTGGGAGAAGAATACCTCTGTGACTTTCCATGATATTGAAGTCAGAGGACCTGCTTCTCTCTTGATTTAAATCCTTGCATTTCCAGTGCAACAGCGGTGGAGTTATTTGTGGTTTAGGTTCAATTCAGTGACAGCTCTTTGAAGATCTGCTTCCAAAATTTCCCTGAATTCTGACAGTGAGCTGCTGAGGAAGTCGAGGCTGTGTTAGTTACTTTTCTTTCCGTGCTTGCCTAATTTGTACAGGCCTTTTGCACTCTCCTCTCTGGAGCCAGTGCTCTTTCTACACCTCTTGCTTTTAGCAGGCTCTGGGGCATCCCCAGTGCAAAGTGGGTGGTTGGTTTTGTGTGTGAGCCCTGGCCCTGGGGAGTGGAGAGCTGCTCAGGTGGACATCCTCTTCTCTCTATGCAGAGCTGACCAGAGCCTTTCAGATCCTTAAAATCCTGGACATCCCATGGCAAAAGAAATTGGGAAGAATCAGGGGGAAAGTGATGGCCCCCATGCCAGGAAGCCCTCATGGTGGGCAGCTGGGTGCAAGATGAAACCCTGGGGCAGGAGGGAAACACAAGGTCATTCCTGTTCTGTTTATTCTTTCAAACCAACTTGGTTTCAAATGCCAAGCACCAAACCCTCTACTGCTCTCTGCATGCTCCCCCCCCCCTCATTTGCTACTTCTCTCGGAAGTGAGTTTGTAGTAAGAGGGAATTGAAGAGATCAAAGCAGTAAAACACAGAACACACCGGTACCTGGGAGGGATAGCAAGTGCAAAACCACCCTGTGGCTGGCAGACCGGTTGGGAAGGAGGGATTTGGATTAATGCAGTGTTATTTCATCTCTGATCTGGCCATGCCAGGCAACACATGGCTTAAAACCAAGATGAGAAAAACATAATGGGGCATAGTGGCTTTGAGGAGTGTTGTTGCTGTGTGGAGAGCTGCAGTTAGCCACCGGAGATCCTAGAGAGACTGGATTACTGTCACCTGGATGATGAAGAGCTTGCCAGCGAGTTAAGAACATAAAAATCCCGCTAGTTCCTAAAGCATGAGAGGTTACTAGTCTGTGCTCTGCTGGAGATGAGTTTGCCCCAAATAAGATGAATCTGTATGTAAAGGAAATGTTAGGTTTAACACTTGAAGAAGATTTCCTCCAGTGAGATGCTTGTCTTTTTTTCCTTCTTCTTTTCCCTCAGTACTTTGAAATGGGGTTTTCCACATCTAAGATTTGGGTCTGGTTTGTACCTTCCTTAAACAATAAAATAAAATGGGAGTCTGAAAAGCTTTCTGTAGGAATAAAAGATCAACATCCGTCTGCTGAGATGACTTCTAGAAAATTATATGTTATGGCCAGGGTTTTTTTTAAGTATCTCCCCGTACAGGTTTCAAAGGGTGCTGGTAGTTCAGACTCAAAAGGCATCCCACCTTCTAACTACCTGGCTAGTTCTCTGTCTTAAGAATCTAAGTACATAATTTAGTGTGAATACTTTACTTTTTATAGATATTAAATACTTTAAATGTATAGAGAAACTTTTTTTCAGATGAAACTCCTCATTTGAGGACTAACATGAAAAAAACAATCATATGCCATTGATTTTTTTTTTTGTCTATGGGTGAGGGCAATTAATTGATAATACGTATTCTCTGAATGGTTTCTAGTATGTGGCAGTGATGTAAGCTACAAAGCAATCCAAATGTTAATAACAAACTGTAGGAAAACATAGGTAGAGAACGAATGTTTGCTGAATGAAGTGAAGCTGAATTTTGAAAATTCCTGGGGCATCTTAGGGGTAGAGCTGAAAACAACAGAAAAGAGCACATTTTCACCAGAGAAGAGGGTAGTTCCCTTTGACTTGTATCTGCATTATCGCTGTTGAAGGCAGTGTGATTGTGGGAAGTATAAATCCACACTGAACTGGGATTAGGTGCCTTCTGGATTCAAGGCAAGCCTTTCCACAACTGCAGTCTTATTAATTTATTCCATTAGTAGTGAAATAAAGGTGAGGGTTCATGACAGTCCTGCCCATACAGTTACCATCTGCCAGGCCGAATGTCTCCTGCTCTTTATTCTTGTGTCTTTCCTTTTTTCCCATTAATTCATGTTTCTGACTTAATGGGAGAACTTAAGAGTGCAGCCCATGATGGCTGGGGCAGCTGCCCACAGTGATGGGGCTTGCTTTCGCTGGTTTTCACTTGCTTTTCCTGCGGGCAGTGGGAGCTGTCTCTTACTTCTGGAGTGAGCACCCACCCTTCATGGCATCTTTGCTCTCTTGGCTCCATCCATCACATCGGGGTCAGAAGCGAAGACTGGGGCTGACACAGACCTGGACAGCAGAGTCAACAGGCAGTTACCTGCTGTTTCATCTGCTCCCATCCTACGCAGATAAAATACTGGGTGACAAAAAATGCTTCTGCTCCTCCATCAGTATTGCAGGAAGGTGAGCATGCTTTGATTTCCAGGTGATACCGCTGTGAGAGTATCTGGTGGCCCAGCACCTGCAGAGGTCACCAGTGGCTCTGGAGGAGAGCAGGACCACCTACCCT
>NW_010426895.1:66277-79513 GCF_000710305.1 Buceros rhinoceros silvestris | reverse complement strand
GCTCGTGAGTGGCTGCTGGACTCAAAATTGGTTTTGGTACTTGTAAGAAACTCAAGGGAAAAAGGAGGTAAGGAAAACTGATCCTGCAGACTACCTCTGCCCTTGAGTTTTTCTCAATAAGAGAGAAAAGGGGAGTAGTATAGACCTTGCAAGTTTATTCAGAAGTTGTCAGTCTGGCAAGAGCCCTGCCTAAATCGAAAATAGCTTCCCTTTACAGAAGAGTCTTCCTTGCTCATTCTTAATGTATTTATATCTGACCCGGGCTGGCTTGATGGACAAAATGTTCTGTACTTATTTCCTCTTCTTTTTTTGGAAGAAGGCAGCCATCAAGTGGAGGAGAAGCCACGGGAACTTGCTGCACGTACTACACCGGGGCTGGCTGTCCTGTACCGGAGACAAACACCCTGTTTCTAGGGCAAGAGCTGGCACCTGACAGGCGTCTTTTGTCTGTAACTTTGCGCTGCTGCAATGAGAAGGCTTTGTGATCATGCAAAAAGAGCTGTTCCTCTGCCTCTTTCTGCAGACTTTTTGCTTTCATTAATCAGAGAGCTTCGGTCTCTGCTGTGGTGGAAACAAGGGTGAAGGTGAAGGATGGTGAGACCAGCAAGGCTGGTATGAAAAAACCCTACAGGACCACAGGAGAATGTATGGAAATCTTCCCCTGACTTCTATCAATTAAAGGGAAAAGGGGAATAGTATAGCCATTGCAATTAAAAAAGGTAATAGAGTCTGATTTACATTTCAGAATGTATTAGCTTGGTTTTAATTGGAAAATAATTTGAATTGCAAGTGAAATAATTAGATTAGAAAGCCACTCAGCAATTTACTGCTCATATTCCCCAGAACCGGACTCCTGGCTCATGGAGTAATTGTGAACATTATGGGACTGCGTTTGATTTCCCCCTTTTGGCCCTCCCCTTCACTCCTCTTGTAACGAACTGTGTTCTGGAAGTAGAGGCATATCTTCATTAATGGCTGCATTTTATGTCTGAGCTCTCAGCTTGTCGCGGGGGCTTTTTTGATGTATGAAATTCGTGAGGACTTGTGAGAAAAGAGCTAAGGGAGTTAATCTGGATCCCTCCAAGCCATTTATTCCAAATCTAGGCTGTAAAAGAAAAATAATTGTCAGGTCCACCTCAGTATCCCTTCTTGAAATGGTCGGGGCATTCTGGAGTTGTTAAATGCAGGAAAACTGGTGCCAGAGATATGCAGTGCTTGCAATGAGTACATTTTTTATCCAGAGACATAGATGTATAGCCGGTGCTTTATTTACAAAAGGCACAGTGCGTCCCCAAGCACCTCACAACGCAGGAGCCCTAGTTGTGCAGACTTGTATGTGTGAGCAAGCCCAGTTATCATCTCTCTCCTCCTTGCTCCAGGGCAAGCACTCAGAGATGGGGACAAAGGCAGGCTGCAACGGGGGCTCATGTCCCTGACAAGCACAGGAATTGCATTTGTGGTTATTGGATGTTGCTAATGCTTTTGTGAAGTTCGATCTTCATATTCAAAAGGAAGATCTTTTCTATGCCTGTTGTAGAGAACTACACAGAGGAATTGTGTTTGGGGAACTTACATATTACTGCTTATTAATGTTATAAATCATTGTTTACCGGCTCATAAAAGCAATCTGTCATAAATTACGGATCTTGGAAAAAAAAGTCCTCACAAATGTGAGAGAGAAAGCAGTTCATTACTACTGCTTTTTCTCGTTTCCTGTCTGATAGACCCCAGTAACTGCACCATCAGCCTATGGTTATTTCTAATTATTTATTTACACATAAAGCCTTTCCCTCCTCTTCTAGGTCAGGAATGCTTCTTTCACTTGAGGGATAACTTAAAACCAATTTGATTGGGCATGAAGAGTAATTGAACATCATTTTGAGAAGCACTCCGTCTCCATAATCCATCACTGTTGTCACGCTAGCCTGTTTCTGAGGCAGAGCATTTGTTTGTCTCTGGTAGTCTGAGGCTGTTGTTCCTCCAAAGCAAAGGCCCGTTTTCTGTACTGACACTTTTCCAGGCTCTGTTTATTTCGTTAACGACTGAAGCAAAAGCAGGTATTGTTAGATAAGTGTCTATAAATGATTCTGGCAGCTCTGTATATAGGCGTGTGATAAATTTTCAGGAAAGAATTTGTTGCCAGGATTGCTTCTGGAGCCAAAATTTGGTGCCAAACCAAATGGGAAGAATGCATGTGAGAGACCAGTTGGAGTGCAACCCCATGTGGTTGCAGCCTTTCTTTTGGTGGGTACCTGTCTTGTGGCAGTGGGGCGAGGGGTGGTGTGATGCTCTGGGCCCTGACTTCACCCAAACTGTTTTCTCTTCCTCTTCTTTCCTGCCGTTTCCTGACCCCATTCAGTAAGTACAATCTCTTGACCCTCTAATTTGGTCTCGGAGACTGTGCAAGGAACCCTGTGGATTTGCTGGTGAGACTTCATATAAGTGTTTGTACACAGTGGGAGGCCTTTCCGCACGGCTGGGACACACTGTGTGGTGCGAGGACGCCTGAGGGTGCTTCCGTGGAGCTGAAGGAGGTCCCAGCAAAGGGCAGCAGTGGGACTGTGAACCAAGCCAGTGGTTCCTTTGTCTGGAGCTGCTCCTCCTGCTTTTGCTGGCATCAGCAACATAACCTGAGCCTCTTAATGTCTCGTGTGAGGTAGCCATTTGAATTCCCAAGCTGTGGATTCTTCCATCTTAAAGGGCTGTTTTTCCATCTGTAAGCTGGCTACTTGTTTGATTTTTAAATCGTGTTTTCCTGTTCAAAGTAGAGACCGAGGGGAAGGGCCCCTGTGGCAGGACCCTCACCTCTGGCAGCAATGCACATGCATGGTAGAGATAGTTCCTGTCTGCTCCAAGTGGATTTAACTTTCATTTCTAAATGGCAGCATTTGAAAGGCATATAGGACTGAGCTAACTGTGTAAGTAATTAGGCTAGGAATGCAAGCAGAAGGGGCCATCAGCACTCATTATTTAAGAGCCAGCTTCATTATTTTTACTGCTTGGATGCTTATCTTGACATCAGCAGCAGCTTTCATTTAAAGGGACTTTGCCTTGCAGGCTTGATGTTCCTTGCCTAGCTTTCCTGGAAGGGCACTCAGAGATTGCACACCTTGCTTCGAGAAGTGAAACTGAAACAGTCTGCTCCAAGAAGGGTGCTTCCTGGCGCTGGTACTCCCAAAGTATTTATGCCCCGTGCAGGCTTCACAGGGATTTGTGTCCCCATCCCTGGAACAACACTGCCACTGTGATAAGAGTGAGACGCTCTTTGACAGTGCACGGTATTTTTTTCAGATCAGAGCATGAAAATTGTCCTGGGCATCTAAAATTAGAAGACAATGAGGTCTGTAGGGACAAGCAGTGTCAAATCACACAGTTATAGTCCCTGCCCCAAAGTGCTTACAGTTAAACACTTACCTTTGGCTCCAAGCTTTCGTAGAATCTATTTTACTATAAAGGAGCTGACAAAACTACACAATCTAAGGTGAGACCAAGTACAGTGGTGACTTTTATTCTGACTCCTTTTATTAAATATGTCTATTCGTAGGACTGTATTTTGGTGGGACATTTGCGAAGGGGGTGAAGAGCACGATATTGTATACCAAGTGATCATACTAGTGTGCTGCTGTGTCCATTCTCTGAGCCCTTTCATTCTCCTGCCTCATTTTTATCATTCTTGTATGTGTGGTGGGTGCCTGAGCTCTGCTCCTTTGAATGACCTGTACACAAGTGTGAGTCACGTCTGAAGAGGGATATGCTGCCAGTCTTCCATAGGAAAAATTAAGTCTGAGATATTGACTTCCTTTGTGAGGACCTTTGAGATGTATAAGCGAGTGTGATGTTCTACAGCTCTTCTCACACCACCCAAAACTGCCTGAAAATTTGAAGACCTCTTCAGGAGGTGGTCTGGCTGTTCTCTCAACCAAACCCCTGGGTGCTGAGCAGTGTATTTCTCCAGGCAGTTAGGGAAAGGAGAGGAGATACTGTTGCTGCAGTATCCTGGCTGCAGTTTCCTGCCTGCTCCTGTCTTTCCTGCAAATTTGTGCCCAGCCCGGCAGAGTTAAATGCTGCTGCCACAGCCCTTGCGTGCAGGGCTGCTTTGTTGCCATGTCAACTGTGCATGTCATTTGTTTACATTTGATTTGGCAGAACATTTCATGATAAGAACCAAGGCCTCCAGTGACTTTGAACTGGGGGGTGGCTGTGCGGGATGGGGAGTGAGGGAGAAGGTCTGCGCCAACCTTCTGCTGGTTGCCCACTAAACAAGCATGTGAAGCTGCCTGGGGTCCTGTCTGCATAGTTAGTTTCCAGGAAAGTAGGAGCAGGGGAATAAGTGTTGATTCTCGTATTAATATCAATAACAGCATACAGTAATTCTCAGGTGGCTTTTTGTAGTTTGACCCGTGGATTGTGAGTGTTACTTCCACAGCCTGTTGTGGCCAAGGTTGCCACAGCTGGGCAACTCCTGTGATCCTACCAAATTCTTGACAACCAGATCTGGATTGTTTTCATGTGTTAGTGATGAGAAGAGATGACTCTTACATACAGGTGAAGACCCCTAATTCAAGACAAATCTGTGACAGACTTTCCTGAGGAGTTTCCCCAAGTGAAAAGAATACCAGGGCTTGGCCCAAAGCCAGAGAGAAAATAAGTTTTGAAGAAAATCTATGAAGTCTGAAGTACTATGTCATCTGCTTAGCCAGCATAAAAGCAAGGCAAGAAGAGTCAGGGACATTCCCTGCCCCCCCCCCATATTTGTTATGTGATCAGCAGTGGTAAATTCTCCATTTCCCTTTCTGTGCTTCTCTCTGCCTTCTGGATGTGAGACACTTTTCTTGTGATGTTGGTGGGAAACACATTCAGGATTCAAGTGCTGGGAAACTGGAGAGGTGATACATTTCCCCCTTCCTTCTTAAAAGAAAGAGATTAATTTACTATGCGTTAAATTGAAAAGCAAAGCTCGACTCCCTGGCAGCTCCTCAGGGGAGGATGGGGGACAGTGTAAAGTCAGTGATCCCTTATGAGGTGCGTGCTTCTGCCAGTCCCTCCTTCAGGCACCTGGTGAGGCACAGTGACCGCACCGGTGGGCTGCCGTCTGGGAGGGTTTCTGCTTTCATGTGAGGGAAAATACCCTTCATCTCTGATTAACATCCAAACCACCAAGCACCACCTGAAGGACCATGCTGCTGCGAGCATAGGAGAAATGAGTCATGGGCCAGCAGCGTATTCCCCTACTTTGATCCCTGTTGCTCTACTTACTGCTCTGGCTTGATTTTTACATACCTGTGTGTGATTGCTTGGTCCTGATCTCACCAAGCCAGCAGTTGTCTTCTCAGGGCATGCTCACATACGTGCTCTTGGGTGACAGGGGCTGCCTGAGCAGTGCTGCCTCCCTCTCCCCATCTTACCTCCCTGGTGCATGGCAGTCAGTTCATCCCCGTGTGACCTGGTGAACACTTGTACCAGCTTGTCCTAAGGGAAAGCACAGGGGTAGAACCTGGGGTTTGGGGCAGAGACTGGTTAAACCAGCAGTGTCACCAGGAGACCACAGCCTCCCCAGCACTCAAGAAAAGCTGGGGGTTTGCTTCCCTGTGCCTCCTGTGGAGGTGGGACTCCAGGTCTGCAGATGGTACATGCTGTTGACAGTGCCTACAGCCGTGCACAAGTTGCCTGCAGTGATACCTGATTTGTTACTTTTCTTTGTTAATCAGGCTTTCTCCCTCTAATTAAGAACACTTACAGCCTTGTGCCTAAGACAGGGAAGGTGGGAAGTATGGTAGCTTGACAGGTGTTGAAGCAGGGGTGAAATGCCCATTCCCCCTTTTTATTTTTTCTCTTGTGTAGCCTGTAGGGGTCATATCTAGGTAAAAGGATAAGCCAACCTTGACTGTCAACAACCAAGATTGTCTTGGTCTTTGGCCTCCCTAGGGCTGTGCAGCCATGCTGCCAAAAATGACTATTTTTGTAAGGTGGGTCCAGCTCCAGGCTGCTAACCAGTCATTTTTTGAACTCCATGCATGGCCTTAAAACAAAACCACTGAAAAATAAAGACCATCAGGTACTACCAACTTGCGTAGGACTTAATCTGGCTTCCAACCTTTGTAAGGTTTTTATAGGGCACTAATAATCATATGGTGTACTCCAGTTTTCAGTTTTCTTCTTAAGGGCAAGACTAGGTGCTTTCCTCAGAACATGAGATTCTTTAATTTTAGATGCAAGGTCTGGCACTCTTTGTGGAAGCCAGCTGCCTTCTCATTTTCCTAGCAGCGCTTTCATTCTTCTGCATTGCAAGCCAGCTCTCTTTCTGTGTGGGATCCTTCTCACCTCAGCCCTTTCCCAGTTACATAAAGAAGGAAGAGCACTAAAAGAGTGGCCGCACTGAAATTTAAAAAACTAATAAAATCGTGGAGGCCCTTCCTGATGTGTTGCTACATTCCAGATGTCTGCCCATGGTTATTTCTGAGTAAGAGCACTGCCAGGCAGCAGGCATGGATCTGGCATTATCTGTAATTAAGAGCAGTATGTGGGATAATAGCACAGAGTACAGTTAAGAGCAAAGTAATATATCTTGAGCTTGAATCAAAGATCACCAAAGACAGAACGTCGCTTTGTAAAGGCTTCAGTTGTTACTTTGTTTTGTAGTCTTCCTCTCTCCCCCATTTTGAAGTTGGTATTTGCATAACATCTAAAACCCAGCGCGTGGAAGAAGCACGTGGAGATAACTTCTACAAATATGGCCCAGTAGCCTTGTTTGAGGAAAATGTTGTCTGCATTCCTTCTGGATGTCATCTTTTCCCTTGCTGAATCCAGAAAGAAGCCTTATTTCTTCCTCTGGTCCCATTGCTGAAGTGGTGTCAGCTAGAAGAGGTGCCGGTGAAGGGTGCAGGGTGTTTCTGCTTGCTCTTGGGCTTTAATTCTTCCTTTGGCTACTTGGAGGCTCATGATTCCTATGCTAAGAGCAGGGACATCTTAATTCTGTATTTGCTGGGCAAGACAGATGCCCTCATTCCTTTGTCACTTCTAGCAGATGAGCTTTCCAGATGGGAACCTCATTTCCAAATAGTTCTTCAACAAAAATGACATTCCTTGGACCATGTTCTCAAACAGTGCTCCAAGTGACCTTAATCCATCCTCAGCTGTCCTTTACTTTTCCTTTATTCAGCCAAGGAATATTCCTGAATGCAAAGTCACCAATTGCAGTGATATGTATTACTAATAAACTTGGCACTTATATCTAAAGATGGTCTTGTGGCTAACACAGAAGATAGGGACAAAGGAAGTTACTTATTTGCTTGTTTGCTTGTGTGAAATTGTCAAAAATATTTTTCTGCTACATCTCTTAGTCTTCCCAGTTATAAAGTGGGATTAATACACTGCGCTTGCCTTACCTGGATGTATTAAAGTTTCTGAAAGTCAAACAGCTGATATTATGAAAATTGGAAGTGCTTGGATCTTTCTGTTACCACCCACACATAATGGCTGACCTGCTGGCTTGTTTCTCACAGCTAGGATCGAATGGAAGTTCGTTCTGCTTCCAGGCAAGTCTGGTAGTTATCAGCGGCTCCTGTGAACATCCTTGACCTAGACCCTGCTCCAAGGGTCCAGACAGCATATGTGTCAAGGTAAAATATTCAGTCTCTAGGTGTCTCTTCAAAACTCTTGGCAGAAATAATTCTGCCCCTCATCAGTGTTATACCTGGGGACCTGTTGATTGCCAGTAGCAATTAATGCAATGCTGGTAGCCACGCTTGGGAAGAAATGGAAGTGATTGACTTTCAAATTCAGGGCTGTTGTTTGCAGGACTGTGCTTCAGGGAAAACCCATAAAAAGGTTTCTGTCTAGAAACTAAGCGTATCTGATGTGGAATTACAGAGAAACAATGAACAGGAAAGTTGACAGTACTGCTCTTACTGAGCAGAGCTACACATTTAAGTCCGCTTTAGAAGTAGGTTTTACAAGACAGGACCGTAGACACTTAGGAGGGCTATCCTCTTGGCATCCCAGAAAGAACACTGCAGTCTCTAATTAAGCAGAGTATTAACTACCTTATCTTCTTGATGAAACTTGGTAAACTCTGCTCTGACAGACGTGTGCACACGGCTTTCTCCCTGGAAATTTGGAAGTTAAGACATGCTTTCTCTATCATCTATGTGATTTATTTTTCCCTTGGCTCTTCCTCTGGAGTTGCACTAACGCACTGAACCATGTGCAGCTGTCTTTGCGTTGAGCCGTATTTGCATAGAGCTCTATTTGCATGTTGGCTTGTGCTGGCGTACGATATTAATAAGGTATTAAAGGAGAGCAGGGGAAGGGGGAGGGGCAAGTTAAAATTTCAGTCTTGTTTAAGCAGGGCCATGGAAATAAATTTCCTTTTGTGCAGACTAATATGTTAACTGTCCTCAAACAGGGTTTTTGCTTGCTTGGGAACGATGTCTGCAGCAAGAGGCTGTGCTTCCCACTCTGTCTTCCACACCTCCAGTGACATTGGTGGGTTTGTCCACCTTCTGCTGGAAGCTGCAAAGATGCTCACGCAAGGAAATCTCTCTGGTTACAACCATGTGTGTCTGGAAATAAATGCAGCCCAGTGGAAAGCCACAGCATGGGAATGGATGAGGGGGAGAAAGGGGAAGGAGAGGACAGCAAAGAAGAAACAGGAAAAGAGGAAGGTTTTTTCCAAGAGAAGCTAGATTATTGAGCTGGGACCTGAGCTGCTCTTAGCTGAGAGAAGATGCCTGTAACAAATGGTTCAGTAGCAGAGTATGTCCCTCAGAGGCAGAGAGTTGGGGTTACCTGCCATCAATCAGCGTGGTGGCTGTGCTTAACATCCAGATCCATACTTACCCCAGAGTTAACCCGACCTTGGCATCTGTTCTGCCTCGTGCACGGCTCAGCAGCAGCACGTGTTAACTGAGGTAATGGTGCGAGCACCTTATTTTACACCGTTGTCTGGAGGGCTACTGCAGGGGTTAGTCTGCATAGCGAGTGGGCAGGGAGCAGCAGCAGAGACAGATCCCTTGCGTGCTGAGTTCCCAAGAGGGGCGTACCACTGTGACCAGGAAGGCCAGGGTGGGATCTTGGGAGACCAGCTATTTTGCATGGAGTTAGCTCTTAGTGATGATATTCTGACTGCAGGACCCTGGGAGCCCAAGCAGTAATGGCTGTTTTGGGAGGAGCTGGTTAGCATGATCTCCAGGGAGAGGTTGCCGTCACTCTGCAGAGTGAGAAGTACTGGAGCTTGCATGTCTGGTACCTTTTTGTTGTCAGCCCAGAAATGTCCAGAGCTGTTCCAGAAGGACTGTTTATAGTCAGAGTTTTGTCAAGTTCCTCAGTCCAGGATAATATGGGGCAGTATAGGAGGGCCAGAATTCCTGTGTTGAGGAAGAGAGGTGCCTTAGCCCCAATCAGGTTTGCATTGCCTGTCCTTGGCTATGGTGGGCCAGAATTCTTTCTTCCCACTGGGCTTGCCAGTAGTGTAATTACACTAGTGTTATTACTGCCTCCTGTGATGATTGAGTCAGCTTTCCTTGGCGTACTGTCCAAGTGAACTGGATCATCTTTTCCCAAAGTCTTGGTGTTTCAACTCCTAATGAAAGAATAAGCAAGGTGCTGGGGGTGTGCAGTGCTGCTCCCTCTGTGCTCAGTTCACACTGTAAATGCTTTGGTGTTAACCTGGTAATCCCACAAGTCACCGGAAGGAACAGTTTGATCTTGCTGTGGGGATGGTGCCACATTATGGGGGAAGCTCTGTTCTTAATCAGTGCAGAAGCCGTGAGGGGAAAAAACAAATCTGCAACATCACTTGGCAACACAATTATTATAATAGGGTTTTCTTCTTCCTACACTGCCCAACTGAATTATTTTCTCCATATGGTGGAGCTACTCTGTTTTTAACTGATTCTTCCTGCCCCTTCACCAGATGGTTGTTTTTACTCAGGACCTCGCAGCTCTTGCACATTGTGCCTTGCTGAGCTGAGAGCTGGGAAAGCAACTCGGGTGAAAGCAGGCTCTGGACAGATGCTGGTAGTCTTGGTCATAGGGGAGCAAACGTATCTGGAGCTGGACATTAGGCATCATCATTAAGATGACTATTTAGATGTTATCTAAGAGGATAACTCAAAGCTAGCATCCTGTTTATTTTTGGTGGTCATGAGATTGTGATGATATCATAGAGTTGAAGGAGCTGTGATGGGCTGCACACCATTAAAGTCTTCCCTTCTGGATTGCCAGCTCATTTCAGGCCTGACCCGTAACAGCTTGTTGTCATCTCTGTCTTAGGTGTTAAGCACAACTCTGATAATACATTGCAATCCTGTCTGTCTTCTTGCTATTTTTGTCTTCCTAGGGCAGGGCACCCACCTGTAAGCTTCTCGTTGTTCTCCAGCTGCCAGGGGATCCTTGTTCTGCACCACAGTGTGGCTCTCCTTTCAGTGCATCCTTGTGATGCCAAGGACACGGGGAGTAAAAACCCCAACAACAAAACCCTCCAAATGTGCAAAAAATAAAAAGGACTCACAGAAATTCCAACAGTAGATGCAAAGTGTTTAAAAAAGATAGATCACTTCTGTAATTTACACTTCAGGAAAAAATTGCCTTCCTGGGTTCTGAGTAGCCAGGTGCCTCCTCTGTATTCAAGGGCCTTCCTTATTTGCTTTTAGTCTGCTTTTCTAAGGGAATAGGATGTGTGTGATCATACTGTTGCTGTGTTCCTCTTAACTTTTGAATCTGGTGGACAAATTCAAACAAATTTAATGCAGGGAGGTGGGACTCAGTGGTACCAAGTTCTACATGTTTCATGAAAACAGGCAGCTGGGCAGAGACCCTGTTAATGCATGCCCCGGGGGAAGGGCTGCAG
The DNA here is from genome assembly GCF_000710305.1 of Buceros rhinoceros silvestris. Lineage (NCBI taxonomy): Eukaryota > Metazoa > Chordata > Aves > Bucerotiformes > Bucerotidae > Buceros > Buceros rhinoceros. The sequence goes on along the minus strand of NW_010426895.1, from coordinate 68,664 downwards.
TGTCAACTTGCCAGTTAATGTATACTGTTGGAGGAGTGTCTCTGTACAGGAGCTCAGTCCCAAGACCTCTGTCTGTAGGAAACAGCAGAGGTCTTTCTCTAGCCTTTTTTAATATTTTTCCCCCCTTTGGTGAGACTTGAAAATAAAAATAACACTTTTCATCTTCAAAGGGCTTTACAAACATCAGCTAATTAATCCTTCCCTCATCTAGTTTGCTGCTTCAAGGAAGAGTGGAAAAGCAGGGATTTTTCTAAAAGAGAGTGAGATGGGTCCTCAGAGGGCCCATCTCAATCCTGGAGGGTCTGCAGCTGATGCTCCAATCCAGAGCATACAGCTCTGTACCATGTTGGGTTTGTTCTTTGTTTCTGTAACAAATAAACAATGGAATTCAAAGAAACAACCGAGAATATCCCCCAACACATATGCTGCAGCTTATGGGTGAACCATCAACCTGAAAGAAAATGTAAATTGGCTTAATCAGGAGGGGAAGAAAATTCCCATAATTCAATTTTAGATCTTTAAAATTGATCACACATGAGATCCTCAAATTTTCTCATAAATTACCTTGAAAACACAATAAGGGCACTTCCTGTTCTTCCTTAATGTCCCTGAGGATCTTGTGGGCATTGTCAAAACCAGAAGCTTTAGACATCTCCTGGTCCAGTTCTCCTCCCTCTTTAGCCGTCAGTAGGGTGTCAGTCTTGCTGCTGACGTGACAGGTAAACATTGCCTCGTAATTCAGGAGAGGATGAGCACTCTGCTTACACTGGCCGTCTGTGCTGGGTGAAAGAAAATAAACCAGGCCTGACTCAGGAGAAGTCAATACAGTGGTTGCAGATGGGAGGAGGGCACAGAGCACAGTCCTCAGTGGTATAGGTGGCTTCCACTCTGTTGCCTTCAAATGAGCTCTGGCTGCTCTTCTCCAACCAAACCCAGGTTTTGTACCTGTGGTATCTCTCATGTCTTGTCAGGAGCCACCCTGGCTTTGGTTGAGTGCAGGATAGGCATCAGTGTGGAAAACCAATGTTCCTGGTAGCTTTTTCTTTGGATCTCAGCCACCAGCTGGGCCTGGCAGAGGCACCAGGATCACCTCTAGTCACAGGAATGTGGTGTGAAGCACCACAGGGGTTCATTAATGAGATAGCCCATTGAGCGGAGGGGGGAACTATAAAGAGGGAGTGAGAGCTGAACTGGAGGTACCTGTAACTGGACTATCTGTGCCAGCATTGACACTAAAGGTGGCGGGTCACTGTTGCAGCCATTGCATGCTGTTTTCCTGAGGAACTGGCTGAAGGAAGCCTTGTCTGAATGTAGTATGTGCTCGTAGGCATTGGGAGCGGGGAGTTCGACTGAGAAAGTGTTTGGCTCTCACAGTATGTGGAGAAAGACGCTTTACATGGCACCTCTGGGACATGGGAACCAATGTCCCTTGTGATCTGTTGTAGGTTTTTTCCAGCATCCTCTCCACTGTCTGTTGTGGATCAAACCCAGAACTAAAGCTTTAGAGATGGGCTGACACTCTGATTTTTGGTTTTTTTTTTTCCCCTTCACAAACATTTGGAAATGCGTTAGAGTGTTTTGGTGTGGCTGAGCGGGGTTACATTTGATACAGTGAGTTAGCCTTGGAGGGCAGCAGGTGCCATACTTTTGGTTTCCTTGCCAGTGTGAAGGAGGCCTAAGTCTCCCTGGGTTTTCTGGATCCTACCTGTGCCTAGTTTTCTATCACAATCTGAGGGTGAGCACCTCAGAGCTTAGCAGCCTTAAAGGCACTGGAAAAGCTCCCACCTTACTAGGTTTCTTTCTCAAGAGAAATTCTGTATTTAATTTCTCTTGAGACAACTCACACTGACTTTTCCAGGGTGATTCTCTCTTCATTAGCATTCAACAGTTGTGAATTTTTCTCGGGTCCGACACAGGACATACATACAATTTTGTATCTTTGCATGACTTTTGTCATGCAAACTTTTTGCTCTTGTCAGCAAATTATTTTTCTATTCCACTCTGCATCAACATAGAGTTCTATTGCAGATATGGTTACAATTAGGAAATAATGATTTGATTATTGTTAGAGCATGAATTAATTATAATTTTTGGTGGGATATGAAAAAACAAGCATAGAAAATAGTTCTCAGATCTAGGGCTTAAAGTATTTCTCACTATTGTTGCTGCAGCAGCAGTTTTCCTTATTTTATACATATTTACTATTATTCTACATAGTAAAACTCTCTTCTAAATAACTGAAGAGCCTGGACCCAGACATACTGTAGAAGGAAGAAGTGGTGAATACAGAGTGCAGGTTCTCAAAGGAAGCTATTTTAAGTTCCCCAAAGCAAAAAAAAAAAAAAAAAAAAAATTTAAAAACCCTCAGGTTTCCCTGCATCAAAAAC
>NW_010426895.1:62516-66243 GCF_000710305.1 Buceros rhinoceros silvestris | reverse complement strand
AAAAAAAAAAAAAAAAAAAGAGTTAAAGACCCTCAGGTTTCCCTGCATCAGAAACTTGATGCTGTACTTTTGAGTAGAAACATGTTGAGTTCCCTGCAAATTCATTGTCCTCAAATCATTGCTGTGCACTTCCCCTGCCCATCTCAGAATAACTCTAATTTGGCTGCCCGTGTCTGCATGCATAAACATGCCAGAAATTAGTCCAGAGTGGCTCTCGAATCCTTGGTTGGGTTTGCCAGACTGGTAGATAGGAAAAAGGGGGGGGAAAAAAAGAAGTAATTCTTTTAAACTGAGAAATGCAAATTAGGCATCAGAGAGACACAGTAAACAAGGAGCCTGGCGTTGCTGTTTTTAGACAGGCACTGTTCAGAGTAGGATCATCTTTAGGAGGTGCTAAGTATGTGGAGAAATATTGGCATTTTGATTCAGTTGGACGAAGATCCGAAAGCAAATCTAAGCCCTTCATGAATGGAAACTGTCTTCCCTCACACGCCCCTACCTTGCTTCTCTGTCTCACATGGCAGATGTAAAGACCTGCATCCCTCCTACCTCCGTCCTGACTCAACCACCACTGAGGGGTGGCCGCTTCTCAAGTCAGGTAAAGGAAAAGCAGGAAAACCTTCAAGCCGCCTTTCCCCAGCCACGCCACCCTGCAGGGATCACTGAAGTTGTGCAACTTAATCCTTCAGCTGCTGTGGCATGTGGCAGGGCGGTGACAACAAGCGCAAACAAAATACATAATTAATAAAGCAACGGTGGTTTGCGTTTGGTGCTTGGTGATGGGTGGGACGTGAAGAGAAGCAGCGGGGTAATTATAGATGTGAAAAATGAGGAAGGAACACGCGGTAACCTTTCTAGGTTAGCTGTCCCTGTGATCGATGGCCTACATTGTTTTCTCGCTAACCTTTTGGTGAACCTCCCCTTAGAATAACAGGGGAAATACAGTTATTCCCTTCCCCATCTTGTTTGTTGGTAAAGGACTCATGTACCGCCTTGTTATTGCGTCCTAAATATTGCTATGTGTTGGTAGTAAATCATATGGCAGGTAATGAGCTGCACCTCGTGGAGGCACCTTCCTGTCCTCCCCCTGCCCAACTGGAGGCTGCCTGACCATTGCAGAGTCGGCAATGGCACCTACTGTCGTGGTCCCAGTTAAACCAAAAAGACCACTTTCCACAGCTAAAAGAGGAGTCGGGGGAGCTGCGGGGATTGAAGTGGGGAAGGGTGCAGTAAAGGAGATAACGAAACCAAAGGCATACATTAAGGTTTTTGGTGGAGCGAAGGGAAAGCTCCAAGACGTCGGGGAGGTAAATTCTTGGGCTAAACAACTGGTGACACAGGACTGCATGAAAGTGTCTTAAAGGTGTTGGTCCATTTGCATCCCCTGCTGCTTGAACATACTGTGGTTTTATCTATCAAAGCCAGACTTTCTCTGTTTTCACTAGTTTCTAATGCAGCGTTCAAGCAGTGAGGTTTCTGAGAGCTGGAGTCAGGTTTACGGAGCCTAAACTTCTGTGTCAGGAGGAAAATGGTTCAGTGCAGGTGTTTCGGGGGGGAGCACACGATATATACCAGATAGATAAAGTTGCAACATGTAAAAAAATGTGAAGAATGCCAGGAAATGTTCTCGAACCCTGCAGTTGACTTAGCAGAGGGCTAAATAGTTACAGCCAGTCAGGATAGTTGGAGATATGAATGTATACATAAGAGAGCCCCTTCTTTAAAGAAAGGGTGGATCTTCTTGTCCTGAGAAGTACTTTTGATTATTGTATTTATTTCTCTGGAGTAATTACCAAACTTCCCCTCAGCCAAAAGCAGTCCTGAATGATGGGGATTTCTTTGCCCTTTACAAGGACGGTACTGGCTACTTGCAAAACAGTCAAATTAAGAAATGACATCCGTACTGCAGTGCGATCCAAGGACGAATTAGAAGTTAAAATTAATCAGACAGGAATCAGTCCAAATTCCCTCATGTATTGTGAACAAGAGGAAAAGTTTCTTCAGTATAATTTTTTTTTCTGCAAGTTTTGTCTCTCCAAAATTCCAGTCATGGCCACCTAAGATTTTAACATGCAGGAAATGTTTGTATTTTTTCAGAACATAGGGATAGCTTTAAGAATTTGTTTTGGCAAGGAAAAAATGAAACTGTAAAAGGAGACATTTGAAGAGTCCCAGAAACAAATATATGACTACGTGTTGACATGTTACGAAGGTGTTGGGAGCGACTCCTTACTTAAAACTGTGTTGAAATTTGCACTTACTATGGATTTAAATTCATCAGCTTCGCACTTTAATGATTGAATTTAGTCTCCTGATTTGGTACAGAGATGCATTAGAGAACAATAGAGTTTTTCCATGTGATGGTTTTAAATAAAGAATAAACTTAACATTGCAGAAGATTTTATTTTAGAAGTCTTCCTTCTGAAGTGTTGCCTTTTCTCCCCACAAGCATTGTGGTTCCTTCAGGACTATTTGCACACTACACATGCATTCTTGCTTGTATTCTGGTTTTCTGTCTGACTCCAGTAAGATGTATGGCGTTAAAGGTTGAAGTCAGAGTTGTTCCTCTGCTGACAGCTGCAAGGGCTCTCTTCCATGTCTGGACAATCAGGCAATTGAAGTCTTTAGCCCTAAAATGTGGTACCTGCCATCCCCATGTGAGATAAGGTGTGCGTGGAAGCAGAGGGCATTCACAGAAAGCATCACTCCAGAGATGGTGTTTCAAACTTGCCCTGTCCATCCCTTTGCTCTGTAGGCACTGGACCAGTGGGTCCAGTGAAGGGTGAAGCCTGGGAAGAGAGCTGGGGAAGGAGGTGTCAGGAGGAAGTAAACTGGAGTTTGGAAAAAGCAGACAACGTGAGCAAAGGAGCAGGAGCTAGCAGGGATCAGAGGAGCCGGAGGAAAGGGCAGGGACTAGGGCAGCTGGCACAGGAGATGTGGTATGGGGGAAGCAGGGCCTGACTCGCTGCAAACAAGGCATTGGTCCCCACAAGCCCTCGGGGAGCTACTTGCCGTCGCCATGCCCACAACCTGATCTTCCATGGGGAGCAGGGGCTTCTCAGTTACCCTTCAGTGCTCAGGTTTGTGCTTGAGAGCTTTGGGCACTTAAGGTCCATACTGACACAGTGCATGTTGGAGGGTGTTTGTGTGCTGGTGAGTTCGGGGCAGCCGCATGTTAACAGCAGCCTGATCCTTTGTTCTTCCTGCAGATATGCTTACGCCTTGCTTCATTGTACTCTTCATGTAACCAGCGGTGGGATACTGGTAGCCCAGGCTGCTGAGGCTTCCTGGCAGGGCTGCTTACATCCATGAGCTCCATCCTATACCCATCGGCTGCAGGATCCAGACTGCCAGTGGTCACCCCAGCGGGTCAGGGACTGTGTTTTGTGGAGACTTGGTTGCAGATCCCAGCTTAGCAGATGCTGAGCAGCAAGTCCCAGAGCTTCTATTTCCAGGGTGATGAGGGATCCCAAATTAGGTAGCAAGTCTCTTTTAGGGCAGGGACTGTTTTCTTACATTTTTTTTTTTTTTACAGCACCTAGTACAGTAGGGCTCTATTGAACCTTTCCAGATGTTAGCCCTAATATAAATACAATAAAAACAAGTTAAATTCAGAGTGGATTTGTGTTTCTGCAGTTCTGTGGAAGAGGAATATTTTTTCACGGTGCTGTGCCTTGCTGCTTGTGCAGGGGGCTGTTGTCACCCATTCTGCAGGCTGTGTTAAGTA
>NW_010426895.1:47279-62323 GCF_000710305.1 Buceros rhinoceros silvestris | reverse complement strand
AGGAATAGCCAGCTGGGGCAGCTCCAGGGTGCCACTGCTGTTCCCAGCCACATGTACCTCCACGCGCAGGTGGACAGGCATTCCCAGGCTTTCCCTGAAACTTGTTTGTAGACCAGACAGGTCCTCACGATGTAGACAGGGTGCTGCAAGTCACCAAGCAGGGCATTAAAGTGGGTCTTAATTTTCATGAGCTGTTCCTGACATGACTGTTGTCTTGTTGGGTGACATCTACAGGTCATTTGACCTCAAAATCTGGCTTGCCTCACTAATACCCATCTCTTTTGAAAGAGCCTTTGAATGCGTGTATTATTACTGCTATTCTTGAATATCACAAATAGAAGGTGTTGTGGTCTGATAGATACCGCAAGGACCCTGCTTCTTTTCTTGGCTTTGCTACACGCTCTCCGTATGATCTTGGGCGTACTGCTCCACCAATCTGTTCCCCTGTCACCACACATCGCCTTAGATCATCAGTTCTCTGGAGCAGACGTAGTCCCTTAACATGTTGTGTTTTAGCGTCTAGCATTATGAGGCTCTGGTCTCTGCCGTGACTTCTGCGTGCTGCAGAAATACAAATACTTGCTGATAATAATAATATTAAATCTGCGTGGCTCCTCAGAGATAAGTAAAGGGTAATGCTCCTTTCTCTGAGGAGCAGACAGGATAAGGACTTTATTTTTGTCTTTGCCTTTTTCTAATTTAAAAAAAAAGCAGCCAGTTGACATGATTAAAAGAAAAAAAATAAAGGGAGGCTGCAGTAATTTGATATTTTTAGCCTCAGACCCGCTACTTGCTCTGTGAAGCCAGTCTTAGGATCATGCCTTGAGTCTGGTTTGTATCCGCGTTTGCCAGGGATAGGAATAGTTTGGAGCCTTATATTGACAGTTGGCTCAGTATTCGGGCTAATCCCATAAAACCACCATGCAGCTTGGTGCCACTTTCAGTATCTCCTGTGACCAAAAGTCTGGGAGAACGTTACGGGTCAGACATGAGGAGTTTCGCTTGGCCGATACGTGGCAGGGCTCTGGGCTGGAATGATAAGGGGCTGGGTGGAGCTGAGTGTGGCAGAATGAGAGGGTGTCGGAGATGAGAAGTCAACTCTTGCCTATGTCCATGTGCTTTGGGATTTTTTTAATTATTATTTCATTGTCAAAGAAATGCAACAGGAACAACAAAAAGTCTCTTAAATATTCAACAGTAAAAACAATGGATATGAAAAGGAAAACAAAAAGTTAGAGCCAGCTCTGGCATTGGTGGATATTTGGCTCTGAGGCAAGCGAGAACAGCTTGGATTTGCATAAATTGCATACTGTGGGTCAGAAAGCAGAGTCAGAATTATGCTTTCATCGCGGTGGCATGAATGAGAGCACATAATTGGCATTCTTCCCCTCTGGATCAGATGCCTCCTTCAGGGGATCTCCGCACCCAATACGTTGCGGCTCATCCATTCATTGCCTGGCATGGATGGGGCTTTTGTTTTCAAATTATGATTTTTCTATTCTCTGATTTCTTCCGTAACCTGGGAGACACCCATCCCTCCCCCTCTCTGCATTACCCTTTGTTTCGGAGAACAACCAGAGGTCACGCTGTGCTGAATGTAGCTGTTGTTGCATCACCCCTCACCCCGTCCATGTTTCTGCACTTCTGGGTCAGCTGATGGAGCTGATGACCCCCGGAGGCAATGGTTGTGGTGCTGAGTGACTGTGCACCTCCTCTGAAGTTTTTGGGGTCCTACATTTTTGAGTCCAAAGAGATGAGCGTGACTATGATCAGTCCAGTAGGGCATTCTCCAGGGATGTACAAAGAGGCAGTTCTGGCTGGGACAAGCTTAGTACATCCCTTGGCTGACCCAGGACCTGGCTTTCTTTTCCATTATTGGGCTTAATAGCTTTTCTTGCCTCTTAAGACTTCCAGCTCAAGTGCAACAAGGACTTGCTAGTGGATTCAGATTGAGCAAAGCGGTTAAATGTGTGCTTAACTTTAGCTGCATCCAGTGCTCTCACCAGGACTCAGGGATGTCTTTGCTTCAGGTAATGCATATAGTAAAGAGTTTTGCTGAACCTGAGCCGCAGCCTCCAGCAAATGTGCATAGCGCTGCTAAAAACTCGCTTCCATGCAGATATCGGCAGCCACGTGGAAGCCTTTCCAGCTGGATGTCAGGTCTTGGTCCTCCTCCACACATGATTCCCTGTCAGCACTGCCCGCCCAGGGCTTCCTGTCTCATCCTGGATGCATGTTTGTAGTTTCTCTCTCCGTGGAGTCAGTGGCCAGACCAAATGCTACGTGCCACTTGGCCATGTCCTGTCCTTTCCTGGGACCGTGCCCATCCTGCTGTTGATCTCAGATCCACCCAGCGGCAAAGGCATATAGCAACTAACAGCTATTGATGGCTGGGGCCTGCCTCTTCATTTATCCACAGACAAATGTTTTAACCTGTCAGCGCTAAGAAATCATATTGATTGGAGAGATTTTGTTTTATTCCTTAGGTCTGTTAATTGAAAGGGTGAGTCCTCCTTTAGTATCTTCCTGCCACAGGCTTGGTTCTACTGAACGTTGTCTGAAAAAGCTTTTATTTTCAAGGCACAGGGAAAATGATGTTTATAAAATAGAAACTACGGGAATTTTCATTCCCCTCTGGCTTTAGGAGGAGAAGAGCAGCTGGTGGAGAGTGGATGAGAAAGGCTTTATCTGCTGTATTTTGGTTACTGTGCTTTGAGTGATGGGTTTAATAATTGATAGAGCAATTTAGCAATGATCCATAATCCTGAAAGAAGCCTACGCTCCCCTCCCTCTCCCTCTCCCTCCCTCCCTCCGAGACTAACATGCTGCTCTTAGTGTTTTTGTCTGCAAAATTTCATCTCTTGGTTTCTGTAAACAGCCTGACATGGGAGAAGGGGGAAAAAGCAACTGTTTCTAAATCTTTTGTCTTGTTTCCACAAACAGCTGCGCTGCCTTCTCCAGCTCAGGGCTTCAGTCATTTCCTCACATGCTCTTGCTGAAGAGAGCAGGAGGTTTTCTTTCAGTCCTTAACCTAAATGGAGTGTATATATGCAATATATATAGGAGAACAGAGTGGTGCAGAGCCTCCCAGCAGGGTCTCCTCCCTCCCCATTTAAATCCAGGCTTTGTTCGTGGCTGAATCTGGCTTGCTTAATTCCAAGAAAGGTGCATAGCGATGGCAAGTGCTTGGGGTATGTTAATGTGGTTTACTTAAAACTCTTCCAGGATTAACCCATGGAAATAGCTTTTCCCAACGGCCTCGTGTGGATTGTGGCAGCAAATGGCAGAATCCCATTGGGGTGCCTGGTGTGTGAGTGTCTCTGCGACACCCCATTTTTAAAGCTGGATACGCACTACCTGCTCTTGCCTGGTGTGCTCCCCATAGCAGCACAGGGCTGTGTTTGCAGGTGCGTGGTGCGCATCCCCTCCCTGGAGGTAGAGAGTGTCAGCACTCCTGTGCGTTATGTCCACCTCTCTCTTCATCCACAGTAAGTGCAGGAAGAGAGCAGAAAAGATGAGACAGATAAAGGAGACAGGGGTAAGTAAGAGAGAAAAAACCAAAAGGTTAAAGGTATTGAATACGTGTTGAGGCTAAGGCAGGGTGAAGATAGGGAGGAGGGGCAGCCTGGCAGAAAGCTGGGTGGGCAAAGTCAAGTGAGGTGTATTAAGTTACTGGTTTTGATAAGCATTACATAGATGCCAGATTGACAAGAAATTGTAATTAAGCATGACATAAAGTCAGCTATGTACAGCTGTATTCAAATTACAAAGGGTGAGGTGCTTTGGGGCACAGCAAAGTTTATGGATGCTCCACCAGGAGCTGGCTGAACACTTGCCAGGACACAGCATGGGATGGCACGGGTGACTTGGTCAGGACTTGGTCTTGCTGGGTCTTGAAAGTCTCCAAGGATAGCAACTGCATAGCCTCTCAGGGCAGCCTGTGCTGGTGGTGCATTTATCAGCACAGTGGATGTGTTTCCCCCATCTCCAGTGGGAACCTCCCTTGTTTCAGTTTGTCGTCATATTTACCTCCTGCTGCCTACCTGACTAAAGAGCCTGGCACCATCTTTTCCACGTGGCAGAGAAGAAGGGGGCAGGCTGCTGTCAGGTTCCCCCTGGCTGTCTCTCCCAACACTGACATTGCTCCAGTTCACCCATGCACTGTGGTCCCCAGGCTGTATGTAATATCCAGATGTGGTCTCACAAGTATGGGTGACCCTGATCCAGAAAACCTGTTGGTCCAGCTGCTCCCAGGGTCCTCGTTTCAGCCCACTACCCCTCAAACCAAGGTGCTAATCGCCTTCCCCACAGACTGGTTCCCCAGATATTCACCAGGTTCACCAGGGCTCATCTGCCCCAGGGGTGGAACTAGGCATTTGTCTTGGCTGCATGTCAGAAGGTCCCCATTGGCCTATGTCTCCTGCCTGTCTAGGTCCCTCTGGGTGGCAGCCCTGCCCTCAAGGACATTGCCAGGTCTCTCAAGTTTGGCATCACCCATAAACTGGATGAGAGTGCACTCTGCCTCCTCCCCTGAATCAGTGATAAAGATGTTAAAGAAGACCAGTCCTGGGATAAACCCCTGCAGTACCTCACTGTTACCAGCCTCCAGTTTATATTTATGTATCTTGTAACATAAACCATCACCAAAGGCTGAGTGGATCCAGCTTCAAGTCCTCTGAGCTGATACAGGTATTTTTTGATGTGTTGCAAACTAATCTTGAGGGATGGGCGAGGGCAATGTGAGCAATGCAGTGTAGCTACCCTCTAGTGGTGGTTGTGCTGGTCGTCTGACAGACGTGGAAATGACTCTGGCTACACCCCCAGTCCTTTCCAGGAACCAGGTGTAGCTGTGGTTGATCTGTGAAATAGGGGGTGTGTTCGTATGCTCTGTAGAGGCACCATCCCTCCTTCCAACTCAAATCAAAACATCTTTGTGGGTAAACAGCATACTCTGATAGATTTGATGATGCTGCTCAATGGCCCTTTTCCTCCCTCATAAATATCCCTGTGTTGACTAAACTCTCCAGGGTTTGGACTTATGCTGGAGTCTGAAAGGCATGGTGTGCCTGGGGTGAGCCCTGACTCCCAGGAGTGTTGCTTGCTGTGATTCTGCTGGATTGGTGCTTCCCAGCATGGTCCAGAGATCATGGTAGTTCTTAAGGCTCTAGGGAGCTGTCTGCAGAGCTGTACCACTTCCATATGAGCTTCAGCTGGGCATCCAAGCAAACTCTGGCACTTAGAGATGCTGGAGAAATGCAGAGATCCCACAGTGAGGCCAGTAATGAGGGTGAGTCCAGTCCTCCCCAGCCAGGAGTGGCACAGGTCAGGGCTGGAGCTGCTTTTCTGCCCACTGCATGGGACAGGGAGTTAACAAGTGAGCAGGAGCTGTTGGTGCATGTAGGAGTTAAGGTCTGGCCCTGATGGCTGGCTTTTTCACAGGTGAGAAGTCTGCTACTGCCGAGCCCCAGAGCAGAGGAAGGCCTGCAGTCTGGGGCCATCTCTATTAGATGTCTGCATCCTTTCCAGGTGTTTGTGAGAGTGGGGAGGTGAGGAGGCAAAGGAAATAGCAACTCCCAGACTAGGATCCTGTCTCCTTTTACAGCCTTGCATTGATTTGGGATCTGACAGGTACAGAGGGACCAAAAAAAAGGTGCTGTATGCTCACTGCCACCATTAACTAAGAGCTGAGGGTACTCTGCATGGTACAGTATATGGCAATAAAAAGTGGATACCTCCACAAAATACAAAAAGGTCAAGTAAGTGAGCAGATATGAGAAAGATGCCAAAGAAAGGATTCCGCTGAGAGGAGGATGGAGCCCTGTCACCTGAATAAAAACCCCTTTGTAAGACACATGAAGGATGCAGTTCCTCCTCTTCACAGGACTCGGTGCGTGGGAGAGCACAAGCACTGAGAATGGTCAAGCCTTGGATGTGCAGCTGGTCAGTGCGTACCTGCTTGGGTTGAGGGGCCTCTCTGCCTCTGCCCAGGGCTTTCTGGATGGAGATATGAAAGCTGCTGCTTCCTGAAGTTCAGGACTTGGCAGATGAGACTGACAGATAGAGGAAGGCAGGAGCTGTGTGTATCGACTCAGCAGACAGCATCACTGTAGGTCTGTCTGCACTGCCTGCAGCGTCACCCTGAAGGCAAGAAGCAGGCATGCTCTTGCCAGAAAGTGTCAAGTTTTGAGTTATATTTTTGTCTGATACATATATACTCGTCCATGAAGGACTCTGCTGAGACAATCATGCTCGGCCATGGGTCCCTACCAGAGGTGGTAAATTATCCCCAAGGAGGGCGGTTTGCAGGGGAGTTTTAAAATTCAGAAAGAGCCCAGCTCTCTGAATCCAAGTTTGTGGAAATGAATTTTTTTGGTGTTTGTTTTTAATGTCCTGTGATGTGTGGGTGAAAAAACCAGCAAGCTAGACTGGTAATTAATTTTCCTGACAGAAACACCAGACAATGAAATTACCCTGCCACAAAGCAGGGTTGCTAAAGTAAATACTCTGCCAGCAGCAGGCCTGAAAGCGGGACGGGGTCATATGTGACGTGCAAGCAAATGATGAGATGGCACTTCTGCCTCTGGGGACCTGTGGGCGCTGCTGGCATGGGAATACTCATGCCCTGGGTCCACAGCACCAGCAGCTCTCTGGTATACAGGGGCATGTTAAAGACCCCAAGGTGATGGGGGACTTGCTGGACCCAGTGCTGAGCCAAGGAGCTGGTCACCCTTCGCTGGCCAGGGGAGTAATTTGGTCTGGGAAAGGGGTAGGAGATGTGGGAAGTGGGGACAGGCTGGCTGCTTCTCTCCTGGAGATACAGGCTCTTGGCGGGGCTCTTCAGACTTTCCCAGGTTCGTAGCAAGTGGTTTCTAAATCTTTGGTCTATGCTGGCAAGATCTGTGTGAGCTGCAGAGCAGATTGAGCCTGCATATGCAGAAGTGGAGTGCCTTTTGCTGGGAGACATCGAAGGCAGCTCGCCGGGAGAGGAAGGGTGGGAGGGCAAAGTTTTCTGTTTTCCCTCCGCGTGTCTCACACTGGAGGCTGGAATTATTGTGCCAAGGGTGTTGTGGATGCACAGCCAAAATGTCATGGAGAGTAGTAAATGGGGATGTTCCTGCACATACCGAGGTGTCTGGCAGTGGGCTGCCTTTGCATGGTTTCGAACAAGACACCCATCACAATCTAAAGGTTTGGTGAGTCTGTTTTAAATCAAGCAGTGTTATCAGTAGAGAAAACACTTACCCGTGCAGCCACAGAGATCTGCGGAAAACCTCAGTGCTGTTCTGGGAGGACATGCTGCCATGTGAATCATCCTTCCAATTTATAATTGCAGTACTCCGATGTGCACACTTTAATAGGGCATTTTCCCCTGTTATATATTGTTACAAGCTGCAGAATGGAGAAATCCCACATAAGAACTGGCTAAGACATGGCGACGTTTTCTTTCCCTTTGGAAAAGAGACTTACACCATTCTTATTGCTGGAGCTAAATTCGAGTGCTTTTAGGAATTAAAGGGTCAGTTGTGGTGTGGACTGTATGCATGTTTTAGCACCAGAGTTATTTAAGGTACTAATTATCTGTAAAAACTGGCGGGCCAGCAGTGAAGGGGTGAAGTGTGTAGATACCCGCGGACTTGCTTAGATTAGACTGTAGAAAAGAGTGAGGAATATTTAAGGGACTTGATCCAGATTGCAGACAACATTATGCCAGATCAGTGCAGTAAACATTGGGAGAGGGAAAATGAACTGTTTCTACATAATTCTATGTCCTAAATTAACTGCAGCTCCTCTGGAGAAAGGACTGTATGTCTCAGAGGATCTCCCAGATAAAACATCTGCTGAAATGTCTCGTGTCACTCCAAAAGCAAACAAAATATTAGGCTCAGGGAAGACAGGAACTCAAAAGCATTCTGCAAATAGTGTAAAGTAAGTCTGGGGAATATCCTCGTGTTTAACTGTTTCTAGGTTTGTTCAGCCTGTCTCCAAGCAGTCATTAGTGGAAGAGGAGTTGTGAGGCTAAGTGGTGGAAATGGGTTGAAACATCCATGGAATGGAATACTGAGAAACCAGAAGCTGCTGCAAACAAGGCAGAACAGGGCAGAGATATAAAAATAACTTGTGCTAAAAGAAAGGTGATTCGATCATTTCCGTCTTCACCTCCAGGCCAGTCCACGTGAACATGAAGCAAGAGGTGAACAAATGTAAACCTAATGAAGGAAAATCAGTCTTTAAACAACTGAGTTAAGACACTACTGAAAGCAAAAGGTTGCCTGTGGAACTCGGTGCCCCAATGTGTGATCGAAGCCAAGATCTCACCTTGTCTTAAAAAACTGACACATTTGTGTTAAGAAAGAGAGGAGTTCCGTGTGTTAGATATAAGTCTATGTACAGAAGGATCTCTGTATCCAAAACTGAGCATAAAGAACAATTTCCACCCAGCAGGGTCATTTTATCAGTGGATGAGTTGTTTCATTACAGAGCTGGTAGCATTCTCCACCATGGCATTGGCCGTTAGCAGAGTGCTGGCAGGCAGGCCGGCCACTGCTCCTCCTGGGGTGACTCCAGCTCTCTCACATGGCAAATGGAAAGTGTCTGCTAGCTGAAAATCTGGAAGCCTGCATGGTGTCTGATACCTGTCGGTTTTGTGGTGTCTTAATGACTGCTTAATTAAGTTAACAAGATCTTTTTGTCTTAGGGCCACTCCCTCTCCATGGAAAAATTGCAGTCATGATACAAAGGCTGGGAGAAAGCGACAGCAAATGCTGGCTGTGGTGTACCAAGGGCACCATATCACTTCAATCTGGCCCCCCTTGCAGGGGTTCTCACCGCTGTTTCAAAATTATCATCTGTTTGCTGAATGGGCAAAGATTGCAGCTAATGTTTAGGGTTGATTGAGTAATGTGGATACCAGCTTTCAAAAAAGTAAAATAAAACAAAACTGTCTCACCACCTCCACTCCCTACTACGGTAGGGCTGGTTTAATATAATGAACGGTGTTCCTTTTAGTTGCCTGTAAGTGTGTAAATGGTATGGACACTGGTTTTAGCTTTTCTTCCCAACAGAGGAGGTGCAAAACTTCTTCTGTGTGTGAAAAAAAGATTCTGTCATAATTGCTGCACTCCAGAAGCTGGACCTTTAAGGAAAACCCACTGGACAGGCGAAGGCTCATGAGAAAAAAAAATCAGAAATTGTGGATCCTCAAATTCTAGGTCATCCCTTCTTGCAGGGGTCTGTAAGTGTGGCGGTGTAAGTGAGGGGTGAGAGGGGAGGAGGTGTGTGCTGCACACGACAGCAGTGCAAGTGACTTTTATGAACAGGAAGGTTTCTACACAAAATCATTGGGAATATCTCATCAATAGTCCACCCCTCTGCTCCCTCCACCTTAGTTAGTGGGAGGATTTGAAGTTCAGGCGATGGGTAGCTGAGCTCTCATTAGTGACCAGGGACATTTCATTCACAGTGTGGAAGGCAGACTGGGAGAGGCAGATGGCTTTGAATGCAGGATTTACATAGTAATGAGATTCAGGTCACCATAGCTGTCCTTTTCTCTCTACATTTTGTCTAGGTGTCGAGTAGTATGCAAGGATGACGAAATGGGGAGGAAAGGAGGAAAATTAACCCCTTGTTCCTAAGGAGAGATTAATGCTAGGAAAAAAAAAGTTTGTCATGATGGGCTAAAGGACAGTGGAGTATGAGAACAACAAGCACAGATGAAGCTAGAAGGGCTGAAGGTAGCCACCTTTAAGTTACTGGCATGTTTTTTGTGGGAATGGCATAAAGCATCCTAAGCTTAAAAACCCAGAATTTCCAATAATTTTTACATTTTGCGTTGCTGGTTTGAGAACAGATAGTTTGGGGCTTTTACCATTACCAGTCAACCCAAAACTGAGGAAATTTGCGGACTGAAAATAGGCATGGATTCTTGCTACAGGGCCGTTGCTTATTTCTTTGGAAAAAATTACCCATTTTGCTTGGTTTCTTGGCTAAAGACTTGTCTTCACATGACTATGTAATGGTGTGATTAAAACATATTTTCCCCTGCAACTGGTAATCCTTAGTATGATCTCACTAGTGTCAGATCTTATCCTGATGACAGATGGGAAACTGGTAACCATGGGTCCTATTTCCAGCTCTCGATGGTGGCACTTGATTTGCTCAATAGTCAACCCCAAGCATACCCAAAATATGCATCAGGGCCTAAGAAATCCCAAGGCTGTTTTTTAAATGATGGAAGCTTTAAAGCAATGTGTGTTGCTTGCTTTATTTTATCTGTCTTCTGCCTTTTTTTAAAAATTTTTTCGTAGTTAGAGGAGTATGGGAAAGTAAGTTTTCATTTGTGATGTACATCACCCAACTCCAGAAGTTGGGGCTTTGGAGGTATTGCGAGATCTGCAAGAAGAGCAGGAGATAAGCCTTAGGGGATTCCTGTGTAAAATAGGAACCATGGCACTTAACTGCATGTGGAAGTCTGGGCTGAGGTGGGGAAAGTAAGGAAGGTGCGTGTGTGTGTGCAGAGGTGGGTTTTGTGTAAGGTTTTCAGTATTCGTAAGGTACTGTTGATTCTTCCACACAGGAGTTGGTTTTGAAAGGCAAAGCATTTGGGGCGCTGTGGGGAAGACTCATCTTGTCTCACCTTAGAGTTTAGGGAGCTTGCATAGTCTCAGTGAAGAAGGATTCAAACCATCCCAAGATGACCATCAAACCATCCCAAGGGACTGGGACAAATCCCCCTTGCGGGGTGGGGAGAGGGAGGTGGATGTCTCTCCATTGACTGCATGGTCTGCGCAGTACCTGGCTAAGATTTGACACCAGCTTCTACCTGGCTGAAAGGGGAAATGACACTTGCCTGAAGGTCCTGCAGACGTCCGAGCTGAGAATGGTCTTGCTTATTTGGTCACCTGCCCCGCGCCTCAGCAGGGATTCCTTCTGGAGAGCCAAAGCAAAGTTTTTACCTTGTGCTAGCCTTCCTCAGCAGGACTAATGCCGAAACTCACAGAGCAGGGGTCTGCCTCAGTGGGCATCTCCTGAAGCCAGCAGTAAACACACACTGGGAGTGCTACCACATTTTGGCTGTTCAGGCCAAAAGGGAAGAGGAAATCTGATCAGGTGCCTGAGACAAACTGGGAAGTGAAGGCTTCTTGGCTACTTCCTCCTGAGGAAGAGGTTTAGGTCTAATAGATTTAATTACTTTATTTCTCTGTTTTATGGTTACATCCATTTGTTTAAAAAGTCAGTAATCCTTTTGTACAGCCCTGTAATGATTATTTAATGTCTGGCTGTTTGTGAAGCCTCCTGAGCTGTGTGAACAGAGGATGCTTCACCGCAGGGAGTCCGCATGGTTCCTCCACAAGACGGCAAGCTGGACCCAAGAGACTTGAGTGGGGGCCTTAATTGGGTGGCCTTGAATGCACAGTGTTCGTTTTGTGCTTTACTTTCCCATCTGCTGAAAGAAAATAATGGCAGTTCTCTCCTTTGCAAACTGCTGTGAAACGTAAGGCTGTCTCTTGGCTAAATGCTGCCAGAGGGCTGTTCTACAAGGATACTCACCAATGCATGCATGGTTAGCAGATGCTTTGTCGCTGGCCGGTGAGGCCCTGAGCTCCATAGGAGCGGTGACACTTGTTGGCAGGAGGCAGCTTCATGAGCATCGTGCTCTGCACAGGTTTCCCTATGACAGCCAAGCACACCTGCTCCCATTGCTAATGTTTTCTAACCTCTTCCTTTGCAGAGCCCCTGAAATCATCCTTGGTTTACCGTTTTGTGAAGCAATCGATATGTGGTCATTGGGATGTGTCATTGCAGAGCTGTTCTTAGGCTGGCCGTTGTACCCGGGAGCTTCAGAGTACGATCAGGTGGGTATGGATATTGCCCTGGGTGAGTGCACAGGTGGTTTTGCTTTCTCTTGTCAGAGAGAACAGATGCCAACTTTCTCAGGTTTACTAATGAGAAAGATGTGTTTCTTATCCTCCCAAGTCAACTTTTTCATTACCCACCTGGAGTATTTATTCCAGGTAACCAGCATGCTCTGTGGTACACTGGCATTTAAGACCTGACTGTCTAAGTGAAATCTCAATCAAGAGTCAACACTGCTGTTGGCTGCAGAGCTTGTACTTGGCTTTCCTTACTGAGCAGAGCAGGCACCCTTTCTCTGCTGTAACAGTGAGGATTGAATAAAGGTTTATTTGTTAGAAGAAACTGCACCATCTCTACCGTGTTTCATAATCCCTTTTACAAGGCTGCATATTAAAAGCGATGACTAGAAGGAGAACATTCACAGTAGTGTAGGTTTCCAGTTAATACAAGCTGTCATGCTTCTCTCCCTATAGGCTTTTACACTCCTTTTGTAGTCCTAAAACTGATAGCGCAGCGGCTGCTAGAGCCAAGGCTGCAGTCCCGTAGTCTTCTTTGGGATGATCTTAGCTTTCTCCAAATGGAGCCTGAAGAGGATCTCTTTTTTTCTTTTAGAAAAGGGTCTTTTTTTAAGAAAACTACAAAAAGAAAGAGCACAGTAGCAGATAAGTAAGTTTTTCCCAGATT
The DNA here is from genome assembly GCF_000710305.1 of Buceros rhinoceros silvestris. Lineage (NCBI taxonomy): Eukaryota > Metazoa > Chordata > Aves > Bucerotiformes > Bucerotidae > Buceros > Buceros rhinoceros. The sequence goes on along the minus strand of NW_010426895.1, from coordinate 49,786 downwards.
AAGATGTTTTCTTTGACTCTTCTTTTGTAACTAGTATATTTTAGTCAGAGCTTTAAACGTGAAATTTGGCAGGGGAACTAACTATCAGTGAAGAGCACGGCCATTAGTGACTAAAAAGGAAATCAGACATAGCTGAAAAACTTACAAGTGTTAGAAAATCAGATACCAGGCCTGAAGAGTAGATTTCTTCCTCCTCCCTCTCAAAAGCCGTAAAACACACAGCTGAAAAAGAAATCGCTCTGTGTACCTGCCCAGCTTAACTGCCCAGTTAACACAAAGCTGCTGCCGATGAATTACAGTGAAGGCTCTTGGGAAGCTGGGCAGGGACTGATCCTGGCCCCTCGCCACAGCCTGAGTCACCCTGCGGCACTGGTGCTGGGCTGTGGGCAGAATCCTCGTGCTTCTCAGGTGCACAGTCTCTGATGGACCTCAGGAGCTGCACAGCCAAACGAAGCACGCTCAGTGAACCAGGTCCTGAGTGCTTGGAAGTCTTTGAAACCACAGCTTTTTTTATGCCTTTAGTTTTTTGGGGTTTTTTTACCCTTCTCTGTCTCTTCTCTCAAAAACACTTGCCATTCTCCTCTAGAAGTTTCTACAGTAGATGACTAGTTTTAGGAGTTTGACGGAGTTTGCAGCAATTTTGAACAAACATTCAGGGTTCATGAGATGCCAAAGTTAGGGTTTTGTGTGTCACCCCAGATGTGTGAGAGATCGGTCTCTAATTGCATTATCACAAACCCTTTCTCCTTTGAGTTAATAAATTGATGTCTGAGATCCTGGAAACACATGCATAGTGTCTTTTAACTCTGCAAGTGCCAGCGAGGTCACACTCATGGAAGTAATCCAAATAACAAAATGAAGTCATGTAGGCAATAGAGATGAAGTACTTTACATACTGTGAAGGCTCCAGTTCATTTGAGAGTGTATTTCATCTAAGTGCAAGAATAGTCAGTCCATAGTCCTCCACTTTGAACTTCAAACTGCTCCTAGGAAAGGATGTGATACTCTGTTCGGGGAAAAGCCAGCAAAAGTTAGAGTGCACATATGGATTTATTGAAATTACCTTCTGCAGAGGAGAGCGTGACGTATGAAAGTGTAAGGCAGTGAAACACCCCATTGCAGTCTCTATATGGGTCTTCCCCTTTGACCTGTATAACCTAGGGACTTTCCTTCCTTTATCCGTAGGCTTTGTGGGAGTGTACTGTAAGGGTGAGTTTCCAGTGGTGTGCGTGATAAGTGGAGGCATGTCATATGGGTTCCTCTCATTTCTTGCAGTGGGGATTTTTTTGGTGAAGTCTAACTATGTGCCACATTTTCTATTTCTCTTTGTTCCATTGTTTTAAATGCCTCCTGCTCTCCTTCAAGGAAGACCTCCAGAGATCTTCACAGGATGAACACTGACCTCTCATCCTTCTCTTACAGATTCGCTACATTTCACAGACGCAAGGCTTACCAGCAGAGTATTTGTTAAGTGCAGGGACAAAGACTACGAGGTTTTTCAATAGGGATACAGACTCACCGTATCCTTTGTGGAGGCTGAAGGTAGGAAGACATTCCCTGTTTCGTTTACCTCGCAGTTGTGAGTTGGAAGGGAGGAGACATTCAGGTCACCTCAGAGCCTAGGTCTCTGCTTTTTGCAGTGCAGCACAGACATTGGGGTGGATATAGCCCAAGGTAAAACTGCCATCTCCAAAGCCTGCAGCCCTTAGGCCACCTGCTTGGCACTGTTTTGTGGGAAATTTAAGTCTGGAATTGATCCGGAAGTCTCCCTCTAAGTAGTCAGTGAATTAATGTGTAGTTTAAATGAAACATGCCCTGGGTAGACTTTGCTCTAGTATCTAACGCATTGGTGGGGGGGCAAAAAAAAAAAAGACATTTTAATTATGACAATCAAAATTTCTAGTAATGCACGTGAGCTGAGTCTTTTGTACTTATGTGTTTGGCTGCCTTCAGTCCCCAAGGAGAGAGGCCAGTGGGCTTCTGGCCGTAAGGGTGGAATGCTGAGCATCACACTGGGGTGGGTGTAAGAGACCTTTGAGATTCCCACTGTAGTTGGGAGGATCCTCTGAAGTGACAAAGAGATAAAGCACCTTGTGACACAAAAGCTGTCATATAACCATAGCAGAGGTAGCGTAAATGTTGCCTGGTCAGGCAAGAGAGACACAGTGGTCTCTGATGAGGGCAGGGGAAGGCACAAGCTGCAAGTGGCACATAACCTGCAGCTGATTGCAGGGCAGTTCTGGTCAATGCCTGTCTCTTGTTTTGAGCAGACACCGGATGATCATGAAGCAGAGACAGGGATTAAGTCGAAGGAAGCAAGAAAGTATATTTTCAACTGTTTGGATGACATGGCACAGGTAAGAGCATTAGTGAGTAACCAGCAAGACTGCTTTGCACGCTCTCGGGCAATGCTAACAAAGATTTCTCTGCCTATCCTATTATTGTGCCAGCTGGTGAGAAGTACCAGAAGTATGCCTACCAAATCAGCTCACTATGTGCTGCCTTGT
>NW_010426895.1:46312-47181 GCF_000710305.1 Buceros rhinoceros silvestris | reverse complement strand
GTAGGGAAAACTGCACATAGGGACACCTGGGCTCAGTGTGCTGTAGTAAAGCAGCCTTGGAAAACACCTAAGTTGCATCTCTGACTGTTAAAATCATGTGTTTTCTCTTGTCTCTCCACTGCTCCTCTGTGCAACCGCTGTGCTTTACTATTTCCATTTATAAAACAGTAACATTGGAAATAATCACTGTGGCCACAGAAGAGTGTGCTCTCTGTAAAACGTGGCTGTCTAGGGGAACGGGGAGTATTAATTCAGTGTCAGTTCCATGTGGGTGTCAAAGTTAATTCCAACAAAACCACTCCTGCGACTGGAGTTTGTACTAGCAAGCAAACTAGTGTGCACAACTGGCACAACACCAGCACAAGACTGGAGTTTGTGCTGGTGTAGTCTAGACATGGTAGCATTCGCAAGCGAACATGCAGAAATGGAGAACTGTATAAATGGATGAAATAACATAATGGGATCTTTTTCCTGGCTCCTAATACATGAATGGAATGTTTTCCATAAACCTACTGACTTCTTAAATTTATTTTATATATCTATTTGGCTCACAGGACATATAGTTAAGTATCTGGTAACACAGTTCTTTATATAACAAATATACTGATTATCAGAGCTTGTCTGCTACCACATGGAAGCTGTTCATCTTCGGTGGAGGGTGACTAAGTGTTTCATTAGCCATTGACCCAAGCAAGCCAAACACTTAACAGTCTGTCTAGAGATCTGACATGCACAAGCCAGATGACTAGCCACCACAGAGTCTGCCGTGTGCCTTCAGCAACTACCCCTCTTAACGGGGAGGCTTGCAGGGCATGTGCTCCAGTGAGGAGTGAACACAGTTTGCTGGAGACCTGACCATCTGCTCTTTC
>NW_010426895.1:41911-46197 GCF_000710305.1 Buceros rhinoceros silvestris | reverse complement strand
TTTCCCTTTAACACTCACCCTTGTCCTTTCTCCTCTAGGTGAACATGACAACAGACTTGGAAGGAAGTGATATGTTGGTGGAAAAGGCAGACCGGCGGGAGTTTATAGATCTGTTAAAGAAGATGTTGACGATTGATGCAGATAAGAGAATAACACCCATTGAAACTCTGAACCACCCTTTTGTCACCATGACGCACTTGCTCGATTTCCCTCATAGCACACAGTATGTGGTGTTTGTTCCCTTTGGGTTTTGAACTGAGGGGTGAAAAAGAGAGCTGGTTGTGGTGGAGACCAAATGTTTCTGAGGGGCATTATTAAGATGCTTAAGCCTGAAGTTTTAATCTTTTTCTGATTAAAAAAAAAGAGGATTGCCAACTCTTAAGATTGCAAGAATTGTGTTGTAGGTACTTGGCATTTAAAACACTGCAGAGTATGCTACATTCATTATGTAAATATTCAATAATTATGTATGTTTGCATTAAAATGCGGAAGAAATTATGCAATTAGTGCTGAAAGTATCAGTATATCTCATAGTAATATAGTCCTGATTGTTACTGCAGTAATCAACCTTATCTGCAGTGGGGAGCCTACCCTTCTTCCCAGAGCCTTCCCATCTTGCAGGGGTCAATTTGGGGCTGTTTGCTTTTTAAGAGAAGAGCTTTTTCTGCAGCAGGCACAGGCAAGAGGACAAGGAGTTCAGTTTTTGGCTTTGTTGTTGCCCGCCTATGTAACCTTATACGCCACGCTCTGACCTCAGTGGAATGGAGATGGGCTCCACTGCCCAATGGAGATGAAGTGTTATGCCTTCAAGCCTGACTCCCCCTTCTTCTAAGACTGCGTCACAGAGTGCAGCAGCCTGAAATGCAGCGCCCAGCACAATGCTCTTGGCCCCTGGGCAGTTCACGTAGAGCCAGGCTTCTCAGGTGCAAGGGCAGGCAGACATGTAGTGGGAGTTTTCCGAAGCCTTCAGGACACCTAGTTCTGAACATCCTGCTCTGCAGCACTTTGCAGTTCAAGGTGCTTTTGCAGGCTGTCCCTTCCCCTTGGGAGAACAGAGTTACCAACACAGCACCGTACTTCATTGGGTGCCATGTACATGGGTGTTTAAAAGCTGCGAGGTGCTCAGGTACGAAAATAAAGGGGACTGCTTAAAAAGCCATGGAGTATGTTTGTGTGGGTGCTGCAGAACAACAGGTCGCTGTGTAACCTCTCCTGCCCATATGTGTGCTCCTACCAGTGGTATTTACAGTTCATTTAAGGTAGTTTTCCCTCTGTGAAGGAGCTGTAGCTGCCTTTTTGTTACATTTATCACAAGATAAGAGTAGCTGCTTACCAAAAGGTGGTGGGTGCACAGTCTGTGCAGACCCAGACTTACCCTGCACAGACATTGCAGACTTTGAGCATTGTTATCTACAAGTAAATAGTAAGTGATAAATGTAATGAAAACAAGATGGGAGGTTGTCGTGCTAAACAGAAGGAGAAAGTAAGTTCCATAAAAAACTTCCATAAACTTAAAAGACAGTCTTTTCTAACAGTGACTAACTTTTCTAACTTGATATACTGAAGTCTTTTAATTTGCAGCAGTCCTTGTTAGGGTGCAACAACTGATTGTGTAAGATAGGAGAGATTTGTAGTATAATGCGTTGCCATCAGAAATCTGTTTGCTAATGCAACAGACCATAATCAATCTTCATTTTCGAAGTGCTCACTTGTGGCTAGTCAGGCAAAACCCCAGAAACGTTGAAAATATCACCGAGGCCAATGGGAGGGAGAATTTTACTGAATAAAAAATTCAGCATCAGATCTTTGAATACTAAATGCTGTGCCAGCCAGGTCTGTAACCCCACGCAGTCCCTCCATGTTGGAAGCGGTGATTGGTAAAGAGAGCAATAAGCTCTTTAACCGGCATGGCAAGTTGATGGAAGTCTGTGATTGCCTGTGGTTTTGAGAATAGAAGCTTCAAAGCCTCGAGAGGTAGAGGGAGTTGTAATCTCTCTTGAAAGAAAATCAGGCAGCAGAGCAAGTGAGAGTATATGGAAAATCTAGCTTCTGGAAGGAATCTCTGCTGTGGCATGCTTCAGAGAGGCTGCAAGTTGGAACAGCCCGAGAGGGGCTGTTCTGCTTACTTCCAGGCAAAGCAAATTTAGCTCCCCATTTCATGTCTTTAATTGCTTGTCTCTTAAATTGTTGGGTAATCCTCAGTCTTTCCGTCCATTTTGCCCTGCCCCTGACTTCTTTTATTTTCACTTTTTTTAAAGACAAGACAGGGAACACAGTATTATGTTAGTAGAGATTAGACTCTGTTATATAAAACCATTTGGTAACACACGCAGTTTACCGTGTACAGAATATCTACCCTTTCCAGTGCTTTCTGCTTTTTGGCGGGCGAATTATATTAGTACTTGACTAGAAAAATGCAATCCAATAGCCCTTCTGTATTTACTTGGTAAGTGTTTGATTTTTCTGAATGTTCTGCCACTTACAGGTATTTTATAGTTCTTTAAATGAATGGACATAATGCACAGCTATGCACAGTGTCCTGAGCCTGTCTTGTCTGCAGGTCTTTATGGCACAGATCCAGTTATCAAGATATTACCTGTAGGAAGAGAAAGATGACCATGTGAGTAAGAGACAAGTCAGGGATAACGAGATCTAGGTCCTCTTCCTGACCAACCCTAAGCATCATATGAGCTCGTTCCTTTTGAAGGGACATTTTGTTTCTTAAAAATGATGTGAGGATGTGTTTACCTCCCCTACTTCTAACAGCTTAGATTGTTACAAAAGAAATTATGCATACAGCTGACTTTTTACAGCTACAGATGATTTTCACTGCTTGGATTTTCTATTTTTCTGGGTTGGGATAATGGAAATAAAATAAATGCCTCTATACTTTTTTGGGTTGTGTTTCAGACTCTGCGGTTACATTTGTAAAAACAATTACTATGGAAGAATTGTGGAAAACCTGTAGTGGTTTCTAGATCTTGGAAAAATAAAGTTTTGATAAAAATACAGTTTTGAGCAAGATTGCTATGTTGTTATCTCTTAAACCTCTATATGCTTTGGTATCGCAATTATAAAAATGAAATACTAGCAGTTTCATGTACCAGGCACATAGAGTGCTCTAGCAGTGCAGAGAGTATTTCATCTCCTTTACTGGGGATACAAAATACTATACTTCCCAAATTTCGATTGCTGTATCAATAACATTTAAAGGAAGGTCTGTTTAGAGGAAGAAGCTGTAATCTTTCCCTCCTGAGATTCAATTTTCAGTCTGAGATAACCTCAGAACCCTATTTGATGATTCTGATTTGGCATAACCTTTTGTGATATGAATCGTCCCACTGACTGCAGAAGGACAGCTCATGTGCTTTCAGATAAGCATCTGCGGAGGTGTTTGGCCAGACAGGGTCAGTGTTTTAACCGCTTGGCTGGACTCAGCTCTCAGTGTTTAAAAGGAACAAACACAAGTTTTCGGGGGTCTCAGTGACCAAGAACATTAAAATTCTTTCTTGCAAAAGACTTGTGAAACTACCTTTAAGCCTTTAAGGCAGGAAGCACGAGTTGTCTTTTCCTCTGAGGCTCAATCATCAGAAAAAACCCCAGTATCTAACTTGCTGTCTTGCTCTCAGGCTCTTTCAGTCTTTTAAAATAGCCATTTTGTATTTTTCGTCCTGATACCTAAAGAACAACCAATTTGCTTTTTGTGACTTGCATTGCAGTGCTCAGATCCGTGTGGGTGTCTAGGAGCCCCACCCAGAGCAGCCACTCACATCCTGACAACCATTTGGCCGTCTTCAGTACAGGGTTAATCTGACTCTTACTGGTTAAGAGCGGCTGCATAAAACAGCAAAGAGCTTTTAAAAGCCTCGGAAGTGCCAAGCTTGCCATAGAGACCTAATGCAGGGGCACTGTGATGCAGTGTTATCTGTGCTGATCAGTTGGTTGATTTTCTGCCTCTGCCTTGTCCCCCATTTTCTTACACAGCGTCAAGTCCTGCTTCCAGAACATGGAGATTTGCAAGCGGCGGGTGACTATGTATGACACAGTGAACCAGAGCAAGACGCCATTCATCACCCATGTAGCCCCAAGTACATCGACCAACTTGACCATGACTTTTAACAACCAGCTGAACACAGTCCACAACCAGGTAAGGGCATCAATCAGAAGCAAGCCAGTGCTCAAAACATGCACATCAGTAAGGTCTAGAAGATGAAAAGCAAAGTAGCATCCCATTTAACATACCTGCAAAACAGTGGTACTTTTTTACCCCCCTTCCTCCGCTCTTC
>NW_010426895.1:19973-41818 GCF_000710305.1 Buceros rhinoceros silvestris | reverse complement strand
CTTCCTCATTCTCTTTTCTTCAGACAATCAGTAATCTTGTGACATTTTATGCAACGCTGAAATGTTGCCCTCGTTGTTTATGTTGTTGTTGGGGGTCATAAATCCTGCTTACTTGGGAAGTTGCTGTGGGGAAAAGCTTATTAGTCCCTTAATGCAGCAGACAGGACTGCACTCCCTGGGTCAGGCAGAAGTATCTGCGAACTTACAACACTTCTTCAAATTGGCACTGAAGTAAAAAGTATTTAAACACTTCTGTTGCAGACCAGCACTGTAACCAATCAATAGGAAGGAGGAGTTTGGCAGCAATGTTTATTCTTATCCCTCATTTGTTTTACTCCAGGAGCCACAGTTGACATGGGGACTCTGTGCACGTCCCCACTCTGAACATGTTGCATTCTACATTGGTGGGCCCTGGCTTTGTAATCATGCTTTGAACCCTTCTATTCATTTTACGTGTCCCAGTTTGGAGGGGTGCTGAGTTGACAAATATTATGTGACCAGCAGGCCAAGTTGTTCACTGCGGTACTGTATTACAGCAGTGAAAGGAAACTCTCCAGGGACAGTGCTCTAGGAGACTGAAGCTCAACAAATAGCTACTGTCTTTTAAGTTTCTTGGGAACAAGCTGCTCAAGATTCACTCTAGAGATTGCAGGTGGCATTGCAGAAATGGTGCCTGGAAAGCCAGAGAGCTAAAGGAGTTTGTGTAGGTGTACAGGGTGTTCTTATGTCACTGAGAAAACCAGACTTCATGACTCAGTTCTCGATACATGTGATCACAGAAGGTCTTTTGGAACAATTCATTAAACAGATGCAGACAGAGATAGGTCACGGCTTGGTGCGATATGGTGTTAGTTACAAACACTGGTTCCCTTTCTTTGCTGTTCCTGAGAAGATGACTAAAGAAATGCGTGCTACATACTCCCCTAGGCCCCAGCTGCAGGGCAAAGACACCACTTGCACCACAATTGTTAGTAGGAAGTGCAGGCTTGTTTTCATTTCCTCACAGCTCGGTTGGTGTTAAGATCAGTTGCTGGCTGGGGAGATCCATGGTAATCACTGAATTCTCATAAGGGGTGTGTGTTGTGAACAGAACCGGTATCTCCAGTGTTCCTAGAAGAAGTGGTAGAAACATTTCCAGGAAGGGTGTTTTAATTTGAACGAGCTCTAAACCTTTCACTGTTCTCTTCAACATAGCAGTCATCTTGGCACTCTGGTGCTACCTCTGCAAAATGTCTGGGGATTGTCTCCTTCCAGTTACGGCTCCTGAGATTAGGATTATGGGAGCTGTCATGGTTGCTGCTTGGTGTATTGCACAGGTGAACAGGTTGCACTTCTCTGCCTTTGCACAGAGATGGGAGGAGAAGGAAGAAGTGTTTTGCCATTGCATTCCTTGTGGCCGTGGCAGTGCAGCATGAGGACCCTTCCTGGGCCCAGCGGCAACCAGGGCAGTGCAAAATGCTTAGCCTGCTGCCTCCTGGAGTCTTGATCAAAGTCTCATCCTGGATTCATAGGTTTGCCATGAAAAAGTGTTTTCTGGCCTATCTCCAGCAGTGGTTCTGGTGCATTTGGATGGAGAGGAAGGATGGACTCTGGTCTGGTAGAGCGCAGCTGCCTAGACATGAATGCTAAGAACATGTTTTTATAGAGCAGTGGCAGAACCCTTTAGGGGTAGCAGTTGTCTGCAACTGTTACAGACTCAGTCCAAACCAAAAACAAGTCATCCTCAGATTTCTAGATGTTTTGCAGAACACTGGGCTGATTTTGTGGCTTTGCAACATCTCCTGCTGGAGTTTCTGCTCTGAGAGATTTTTGAAGTCAAGCCAAGTGAATTTTATACTTTGAAAGTATTACATTATCTCCTGTTATGCCCTCTGATTCCTTCAAATTCAAAACATAATTCAAGGGGCATGTGCCATCTTAGATACCAGGTAGAGGAAAGGCTGAAAAGAGTGTCCCATCTCAGGACGGAGTGTCACAGGGCGTGGAGGTACTGAGTTTCTTTTACCTAAGAAATGTGAGCTTCTGGAGCTGTGTGCGTGATGACAGAACAATGTGAATTGGGGATAGTAGTATTTTCTGAACCCACCTTCATCATGCTGCATATCAGAGACAGTTGGGTGATAAATGGGGCTACAGTTCTGCTTTGGAGAACGTGCCGTGTCTCTGAGCAGTACGCAGGAGTGCCACGTGGCCAGAGGTCCTGTGGCATGGTACAGCTGTGGTTGCTCAGGCAGATCATGCTCCTTTCCCTGTTGCTGCCCTTGCCTCTGTGCTCCTCAGTGTCCTGTTCTACCCCTTGTTTGGTTTCAGTTTGCTGTTTTTTATTTATTTTTTCTTTATCTTACACTATTTTACTTTCTTGTTTTGTTTTTTGATTTCGCTTCTTCCAACCTACCCATCTCCCTCATTTTTTGTTTGTTTTTGTTTAATTCCCATCATTCCTTTAGACCACCAACCTGGCTCCCACCTCCTCCAGTGCCACTATTTCCTTAGCCAACCCCGAGGTCTCCATACTAAATTACCAATCTGCACTCTACCAGCCCTCAGCGGCGTCCATGGCTGCGGTGGCCCAGCGGAGCATGCCCCTGCAGACAGGAACAGCGCAGATCTGTGCCCGGCCTGACCCCTTCCAGCAAGCTCTCATCGTCTGCCCACCAGGCTTCCAAGGTAAATAAGAGCCTTGCAAGGTCTTATCCAGTCACTGTTCCCTCTTTTCATCTAGCCCTTGCTGGAAAGAAGCTTCCTTAGTGCAGAAGAACATATGGTAGAAAAATTGCTGGCCTGGTGAATCAGGGCAATGAGGTGTTGTAGATGGGAATGTTTGCAACAGTAGGGGATCTTGCAGGCACCTCCAACATCATGAGTTGGAGGTGGCTGATCTAAAACAATGGGGCAGGCACTGAGAAGGGGCTGGGGGAGAATATGTGGTATTTGTCATCCTTTGCCCTGAACAGAGTTGGAGGCTTTTCTGCCTTGCTTTGTTAAACTGAAAAACATTCCCCCCCCCAACGATAAATCAGTGCATAATAAATGGGTTCATCACTTCACAGTGATTCATTTGTTATAAGGGGGGACTCAGGAAGTTAAAGCAGCAGAGAGCATGGTGCTCATGGTCATAAGGGTTTGCCCCTAAAACAGTTGCTCATGATGATTTATCGGTACAATTCATTCGACTCCAGCTCTGCTGCAAACAAACAGCTCCGCCTGCGTATTTGAGTGACAGGTACCATTGTCAGACAACTTGGGCGATGATCAGATTTAACTATGTGTCCTTCTTTTGACTTTACATTGTGTAGCAATTTGGAAAAACTAGACAGGTATCTGTAGGAAGTGGTCTAAATAGACCTTGGTTCAGCTGGTGCAACTTCTATTCTTCATTTCTACAAATCTGCCTGTGCAGCGGACTCTAGGCATTGTTAAATGTTCTGCAAGATTAACAAAGCTCTTTTGAACTAGGGGAGTTTAGCTAGACCTCTTCTACATAGTTAAAATGCATCTCGAGGGTTTGACTTCAGAAGTGTATTGGTAGTCTTTTATAAACCCATGGTGATTGGGCCTGATCACCTGGTTGTCCTGTACATGCCTGTGATGGCACTCAAGATGATCCACTCCGTAACCTTCGCCAGCACATCTTAGTTAGGCTAATGCATGTCTGAGTCAGCAGTGATTGGAGTTTGGGATGTGCTGGGTTACGTGGTCAAATCAGAGCCTTTTAAATAGAAATCCTGAGAAGCTGTGCGAGAGAAAATCACCTATCTTTGTCAAGGTCGAGGGAGTACAGAGTTCTGAATTCTCGTGCCACTGTCAGACGTTGGTCTAAAGAGAGCATTCTCTCATAGCAATGGGTTTTGGCTGGCAAAGAACATTTTCTCTTGTCAAACCAGAGGATATGGGGGAAGAGAAGCCGTTCCTTCCCCTCTTTTCCTTTTCTCCCTGTACACATTGTACTAAGACATTGTACTAGACACTCAAGGTACCCTAAAAATATGTGGGACTCCGACAGCCTGGTTTTTTTGAGGGACTGAACACTGCAGTTTAAGAGGACATAAGCAAGTGCCTTTAAGCACCTCTGAAAAACAAACTCCTGTTTCTCACAGTGCTGTTGATGTCTAATCCTGTACCTTCTGTGCTGGTGGAACAGGGTTGCAAGCCTCCCCTTCGAAGCATGCTGGATATTCAGTTCGGATGGAGAATGCTGTTCCCATTGTCACTCAGGCTCCTGGGGCCCAGCCTCTTCAGATCCAGCCAGGACTCCTCGCACAGGTAAGGACCTGTAAAGACACTGAGCTTGGCAGGTATTGTTTTGTTTAACTCTTGGGGGCCGAGGAGAGTAGCTTTCTCTGAGGGCCTTCTGTGGCAGCAATATTAGGGTCTGCAGCTTTCATCAAAATGTCCAAACCTCCCCCAGTTCGTTGTTCAGCTCAAAGGCTACGTCAGAGTAGCAAAAGACTCTTGAAAGACCCTTTTTCCTTCTGTTTTATGAGCTGCCCCTTAAGTTATGAGAGAGCTGTAGGGGACAGAGGCGAGAGCCAAGGAGCTCTCCTTGTCAGCAGCACTTGTTTGCACAATTGTCTGAAATGTGCCCAGAGGAAAAGCATGGTTCCTCCCAGGAAAAAAACAAATGGGAATGGGTACCGCCAATCATGTGCACATCCTCAAGGGGAACCCAGCTCCTCAAAAAGGAGAAGCTTTTCTTTCCTCCTTGAACTTGCTTCAGTGAATCTGCCCCTACTGTTTTTCAGCTGGTGTCATGATACCTCTGACAGTATCAGGCCTGCTTCTGGCAGAAGAAAAAAAAGTGCCTTGTGTACTTGGTATTAAGTTGTGCAGCCTGGAAAAAATTACCTACAAGCCAAAATTGTGTGCCTCTGGCTGATCTGCTGTGTCTTCTTTAATGTCAACACGGTCATACACAATCAGGTCCCAGGGGACTTCAGGGTTTATGCCTGTGCATTGCTATTGCATTGCTGGGGCACGACTGTTGGTGCAGTTGCCTTTCCGTGCCAGCTGCCAGTCACACTTACCTGGAGAAGGCAGATTGAAACACAACTTGCAGCCTGAGTGATTTCCATTAGCCAACTTGCCCTGCCCCTTCCCAATAGCAGAGTCTTTGTTAGAGGGCTGGCTGAAGCATCAAACCTATCTCTGTTGCAGTCTGTCATAACAACCTACATAGGCCAGCTCTCTTGGTTTTGGTGGCAAAGGAGACCCTAAGAGGCAGGGGAAATAAAAAACGGTGGCAAAGTGAGGAGCAGTCTGTGCAGGGGCAGTTGCAGGTACCTGTTCCTTGTGCAAGTAAGTCAGCGAAGGCTGTGGGTGAAGGAGGTGACAGAGCTTTGCATGCCTCTGCCATTCTGACAGGCCATCTGAGGTGTGCTGTTACGTGGGGCTTGAATGGATGAGGGTCAGGTCAGAAGCATCCAAAAGGCAGCAGGATCCTGAAAGAGCTCAGGACCTCCAAGCTTCTCAAGGTGGCCTTGGGATCACCGTGCAGTCTGTGAGAGGAGATTTGCTACCAATTTCTGTGCTGCCCCTGCTACATGAACTGCCCTTTCACAGGCTGCCCCTCTCATACTTTCCACTGATATTTTATTCACCGTCACTTCCACGAGGGAATTTAAACTGTTTCTGAGAAACACTCCTCACTTGCATAGATGTTTATTTTTTTGTTTAATAAAAGAGAGGCAGTCTGCCTGTTGATATATCTCTCTGTCTCACGCAACGAGAAATACTAGCTGCCACTCTGATGGCAAGGCACTCTGATTGATGCCGATGGCATCTGGTGTCTGTGGTCCTCGCTCGGTTCGGGCTGAGCAGCTGGTCTGACAAACAAATCTGTACCCAATTCCAGTTTCCTGAATGGAAAAACACAGCTTCTTTGTAATGCATTGTAGTCACATCTGATCTCTGAGCGGCTGCCTGTGTCTCTCTCAGCAGAGAGCTATTCCTCTCATGCACAGCTGCTTATCTAATGCTCTTCAGACCAGACCATGTGAGTGCTCCAGCTACTAGGGGGACTGTCCCCGGCAGAGAGTGTAGCGCCTCTGGAGCCCACTTCTGTCTTTCCACCCACCTTATTTGTCCCTCTGATCAGGCATGATGCTTGTGCTCCCAGCGCAGTGTAGTGCCATGGAGTTTTCTCCCCTGCCCAGCATGCAGTGCATGTTGCTGTGCTTGCCTGCATCAGGATGGCTGCGGCTGGCAAACCATCACTGTGTCCCAGCACAGCCAGCAGCCAGCTCTCCCTCTGTGTATTGTAGGAGACCAGCAGTCCTTGAGGAGGAACAGGGGAAGGTCCTCTGGGAGCTGGAGGGACCCAGGGCAGAGGCAGTGATGGATTTTGAGCATCATCCCTGGCAGCTGTGTGTCTGCAGCCTGTGATGTGGAGAGCACAGAGCAAGCAGGCTGTAAGACGCAGAGCCAGTGGCGAAAGTAACTTACTTGTAACTTATCTGGGTCTATGTTCACCATCTCAAGCAAGTGTGGTTCGCATACTGTATGCACAGAGACCAGTGAGAGGAGACTGATCCTGTCTTTACTAATAGCTCTCTGCAGCTTCAGATCTCAAAGGAGACAAAGCTGGCAGGCTTCTGTGACGTGACCCAGAACTGTCCCCTGTCCTTGAATAATGCCCTGAATTCTTGATTTTCCTCTCCTTCTAACTATTTCCCAACAATACTTCTTCCCATGGAGGTCCTGCCATTGGCTTTCGAACAAACATGCTTATTCCATAGTCGGTTTTGCTCTACATCTGAAGCAGGAGCTCTGTTGCACCAGGCATCCCACCACCTCCCAAGAGCCAGGGCCAGCATGGCACTCTGCCACGGTGGCACAATTTCACAGTAATGCAATAACTGGGAACAGGCTGCGGCTGCCGGGACAAGCCTCCTGTGTGTAAGCAACAGCACTCTGCCACGGTGGCACAATTTCACAGTAATGCAATAACTGGGAACAGGCTGCGGCTGCCGGGACAAGCCTCCTGTGTGTAAGCAACAGCGCACTGTGCTAGTGGATCAGCCTAGACAAGTCTTATCTACAGATTAAATGATTCAGTGGTCCTTACCTAATAAGTGAGGAATTTGTGCCTGGACCCTGCATCTGAATTTATGCACTGCAGTCAGGAGAGGAGCTTAGATGTGCTCAGTTCTCTTCCTGAAAAGGGAGGAAGCAGTTTTCTCTGCAAGTAAATCCTGGTAGTCCCCTGGGACTGACTGAAATAGTAGTTTAGTCTCTTCTTTTAAATCAAAGCTGGGAAAAAAAAGAAAAAGAGGGGAAAAAAAGCCCTTTTCCTCCCTGATCTTTTTGTGTCTTTGCCTCCTCCTCCTACCTGGTCCGAGCAGCACCAGTCCACGTTCGTGGCTGCTTAGATGAAGAGCTCTTAGGATCGCTGTGACTGTCCATCAGATGTTGCCGAGAACACTGTGGCAGCCTTTTCATCTAACTCGGCAATGTGGAAAATTACAAGACAGTCAAACCTCGCAGCAGAACTGGGAGGGGAAAAAAAACCCTAGATGTTCTTTGGGTGTGGATGGGGAGTTATTTGGGTTTTGTGTTGTTTTTCTTTTTTTTACTGAGGATTAGGAGGGGATCATAGAGTCAGTTAAAAAGATTCTTGTGAAGATGGAGATGTGGACAAATGCATGTCCAGAAGAAGCCTCCCCTTTAAAATTTAGCCTTCTTAGAGCTGTGAGATAGCAAAACAGAGGTCCAATATAGTAGTGCCAGTTGGAACTGAGGACTATAGCCAGGACCCCTGCATTCCCCAGCGCAGGCAGTGAGAAGCTGCTGGAGCTAGCTTCAGGCAGCACATAGCAAAGGAAGTTTCCAAAGTCAAAAAACGAATCATCTGACTCATGAGTGGAGTCACTGGAGCAGGACGACCTGAGTCAAGCCTGTGGCAGCACAGCTGAAGGGATAGTTGCATAGCAGAGTGATAGCTCAACTCAAAGGGCAGAGATTTACTCCCCTGCAAGGGGGAGCACCAGCTCAGGAAGTTCCTGAGAGCACATGGAGAGGACCCGCACACGATGTGAGCTGTGCATGGCTCTGCTCTGCTTTGGCTGGGGTGCTCCTGGCAAGCTGGAAGCAGGCAACTGGGCTTCTTGGCCTGTGCAGCAAGATGTTCCTCCTGAGGAGCACCTGGTGACTGATGCACATTCCCTTTTGGTATCCCCAAATTAACCTTTTTTTCCTTCCTCGCAAAAAAACATAGTGCCCAGCTGACCTGGAGAGTCAAAATTAAAACATACTGAAGAGCTGGCTATTGGAGTTGAAATGCTGACCAGTTTTGATTTCTCCCGTTCCCAGTTTAACCAAAAACATAGCTGCTGCTGTGAACAGCAGGGATTTTTTTTCCCCCTCCTTTGAGTTCTCTATGTTAATGACTTTTACTGCTTTTACTGTGGTTTCCTAACAGTATTTATCATCTATGGCTGAAGTGGTAAGAGCTAGGTAGTATGACCATGATCGTTACTAGGAGGCCCAGCTGAACATGTGCCACCACTCACACTTGGTGTATCGTGCCTCTTGCTAAGGAATTGTTTTCCTTCTGTCTGACAGCAAGCATGGCCCAGTGGCACTCAGCAGATCCTGCTCCCTCCTGCCTGGCAGCAGCTGACCGGGGTGGCCACCCACACTTCTGTCCAGCACGCAACTGTCATCCCGGAGTCCATGGCGGGCACCCAACCACTGGCAGACTGGAGGTAAACTGGAGGTGCTTGGAGGCTCCCTGGAGCAAGCAGCATGGTGCTGGTGGGGGTGTGAGAAGAGACGGGGTGGGAGGGACAGGGTGTCCCAAAGCTGCAGGGCTGGGGAGAGAAGGGCAGAGGCTGCAGCCTGTTGACCTCCTGTCTGAGAGGTCTGGGCAGCTTCTCTATTCCTCATTCTTGGAGTGCCTTGCCCGTGCCACTCCCTTCAGTTAGTTCTCGGGGGGTACTGGGAGCCCACCAGGCTATGGAGGAGGGTGCCTCGATGAAGTCGATGGGAGCCTGTGAAGAGCCTGCTGAAGAGTCACAGGATGCATTTTAAACGTGTGTCTGTCTCCCCATTTTGCAGAAACACCCACGCTCACGGCAGCCATTATAACCCCATCATGCAGCAGCCCGCGCTATTAGCTAGCCATGTGACTCTCCCTGCAGCCCAGCCCGTCAACGTGGGTGTTGCTCACGTCATGCGCCAGCCACCCGCTGCCACCACCTCCACCAGGAAGAGTAAGCAGCACCAGTCAGTGCCCCGGTGAGTGTGCATGGCTCCCAGCGCTGGTGCTGGTCGTGGCGTCAGTGAGGCAGAAGCCTGTACCTGGGTTGCTCTGAATGCAGCCCTGCAATGCAGTCATGCTGACAAGGGTGATCCTGGCTGACATCTGTGGGGCAGAATGGTTTGTGCCATGGCTTGCAAGTGATCATGCTTTTTCTGACTGGACTCTTCGCCGCTTCACCTCTTCTATACCCAGGACAGGAAAGCAGGGGCTAAGAGGTAGTCAGGCACATTTTATACCCACTGAGCATCATTTTGTGCAGGAGTTGGTGGCTGGAGGGGATTCAGGATGGGAGACATAGGCCCTGTTCACACAGCTTGTTTACCTGTCACTGTGATTACCTGAGGCCATGTAGTCATCATAATTAAAAATGTAACTACATTCTCAGGTCAGCACAATGCAATGTCCAGTTGCCAAACCTTTTCTTCCCATGTCACCTCAAAGAAGCGCTCCTGAGGCGCAGGGTCTGCATTTCCACAGGATGGTGCACCTATAGGGGACCACATCTTTAGGAACGTTTGCCTGATATGTGTGCACAAGATATGCCCTTTGAAAAGCAATGGGATGATGACCTGTCTTCTGAGCTTCAGTGCCATGTGGAGTGGAAGACTGGAGCAGGTTTAGGCCACCTTCAAGCTCTCTTAGCTCCTAACATATATGTGGTTGGCCTCTATCTTCAACAGTACACACCAGCAACAGATACCCACATTGGCCCTGTTATAATAATGGCAGAATAAAACGGAGCATTTTGTAAGGACATCTCATGCAGGTGCAGTCCTTAGACACTTAAATCATCTCTTCTGTAGGACCATCGGCTTTGCAAGGGGACTGGGTTTTTGGTTCATACTATGTTATGTGGCACAACTCAAGTGGTAGGATGATTGCAGTGCCCGTCACAGCCCTGTAATCTTGCCTGGAGGGCAAGGCTGTTTAAGATGCATGTGCAGCTGTTCTGGGGAAAGTCCTCTGGGCTGTGAAACTAGCACATTTCTTTAAAAACAGAAAACAAAACGGTGCACAAGAGAGAACCAAAATGTGTCACCACTCGTGTAGTGCCGAAAACAGAGGAGCTTGTGCTTTTCTTGTGTGACTGGACTGGGGTTAGAGAAGCCCTGAGTTCACAACCAATTTGACTCTAGTTAAGAGGCCGCTATTTGAATCCTTCCCGTTTATCTGCTCTCTAATGTTGCGTTTACTTTGGGTGGGCTCCAGCTGTCTTAGTCCATTCATAATGTAGAGGAGAGGCAGCTATGTCCCCAGCAAGCCAGCAAAAGAGAGTGCCTGTTGGAACACCGTGCTTGTGCAGGGCCTCCCCTCTCCCTTTCCTCTCCAGGGTCAGGGTGGCAGTGTCCGGGAGGTATTGGACACTCCAAAGCAATGGGTTTCACAGCTTCATTAATTGTGACACTTTTGTAGCCAAATTAGGAACGAGCTCCCTGGGCGAGGAGGGTACTCCGCACTGCTCATTGGTATTCAAAAAGGGCTGCAAATGCTACTGTGCAGCCGTTTGTTATGCAAAAGACCCTGTGTAAGTTGGTATCGTGCAAGACGTCCAGAATGACTTCCTTTTGATGGATGCCACCTATTCCTTTTTGTTAGCTTTTGGACCAAGCTGAACGTGGAACCCAGGCCCCACTGTAGAACAACACTAGAACTTCGGGTTTTTAATTTATGAGTCTGCACAGGTTCTGCAATAGGCAGAAGAACTACAAGAAATACAAGGAAGAAAGAAAATGCGGGAAATGAGTGAAAACAGCTTTAGTCAGTGTGCTTTTTTAAATGTTGCCACCTGCAGCCCTGTGCTGCGCTGCTTGGTGGACAGGTTCTGTATTCAGATCCCTAATCCAAGTGGGCCCTTTCCAATTGTTAGAGAGGGAAGCTGAAGTAGGAAGACTGGGAAAAAAGCAGGACTTGAGAATGTTTTCTTACTGCATAATTAAAGAACTATTCTTTTCCTTCTGATTTTTATATGCTGTATCTGCTGCCTCACATGGGAGTGAGATGAAACTCAGTGTATGTCGTCCCATCTGCATGCTCTCATCCATGGGACTCCACTACCCCAGAGAATGAAGCATTAGGAAGGAAATCTTCATTGAATATTTCCTTAAACAGAAAATTAAATTTTGAACTAAGAAATGAAGTTTTCACGATAAATGATAAGTTTTTTCCGCAAGAAATTCCAATTTTACCTTTAGCTTTTTCTGGCCAAAAAATATCTGGTCATGATGGATACAGGAGGAAGGATTATCATTTGGGTTCTTCTTCCTACTGCAACAGCCATACTGTGTCTGCCTGTCTTTTGTATGTCTGGGCTGTGTCACTAGCCTCCACCTCCCAGCACAATCTCCCTTGGAGGCAGCATTTCTTATCTGAAAATTTCTAGGGAAAACGAAATTGAATTTTTTACTAAAAGAAAATGCTTTTCAGCCAATTATATGAATAATTCATGTGAGGCACTCTGTCCTTTGAAGAGGTAACTACGCCGATTTTGCAGTTTTCCTACACTCCATAGATCAGTGCCACTGAATCAAAAACCATGGCGATGGGTAGCTTAAGCAAACCGAGATTTAACCAACTAACCACCTTTCCCATTTCCAGAAATGCATCCACCTATGAAGTTTCATCCTCTCAGTCCATCAGCTCACCTCAGCGGTCAAAACGAGTGAAGGAAAACACACCTCCCCGTTGTGCCATGGTGCACAACAGCCCTGCCTGCAGCACCTCTGTCACGTGCGGCTGGGGCGATGTGGCAACCAGCACCACACGGGAGCGGCAACGGCAGACGATAATCATTCCCGACACCCCAAGCCCCGCAGTGAGTGTCATCACTATCAGTAGCGACACGGATGAAGAGGAGGAGCAGAAGCATGCACCCACCAGGTGAGCAGTGGCTCTCTGCTCTTCTCCTTGTGCAGGGAAGGGAGACAGAGGCAAAGAAGTGCTGGAGCATCCCAGGAGATGCTGTAGGGTTCCAGGAGCTACAGCTGGGTCTCAGCGCTCAGGTTGTCTTTTATTTGAGAGGAAGCGTGATGGGGAGGCTAAAACAAAATCTGAGGATTTCTCAGATTTAACTGACATTCCCTGCTGTGCTGTACGTTTGCTGTGTGACCTTGGCGAAGTGTAGTAGTCCCTCTGTGCCATAGTCTCTCCTCTGTAAGAGGAAATAATAGTTTTCTCTGTCTCACTAGACTGTTGAAAGGAGACTAGAGATCCTATGGTGACAAGCCTCTGTAAGTCAGATACCTGTTTAAAACAAAGACAAAAATAAGGGCTTGGAAGGAAGGTAGCTTAAAACTGCCTTTTCTTTTTTTAAGTGATCCAGGCATCTGTGAAGACCATTAAATGACACCTTCCATATGTGCTGTTTTCCATAAGAAGGTCCTGAAAAACAGTTAGTGGTTGTGTCATAAACACTCAATAATGGTAAATACATTGCAAGAGGTTTGCTCAGTTCTGATTGTGTTGGCAAAATATCCCTGAACTATTGTAAAAAGTGGCAGAAACTGATTGTTTTTTGACTGACTCTGCAGAGAGGCAGAGATGAGGCTATAACGACTGAGGTGACTGGGTTTGCTCCTCAGAGAATTAACTCACCCGAGTGAACAGCGTGGCCCAGGACTGCTGCCACTGCCGATCATCTACTGTGGATGAGAAAGGGCTTAATTTTCCAGGACTGTCTTTTCAGCACCTTTCATCACATGCAAGCACTCTAGGATTCCCATCTGATGCCAGTCATAGGACATCACTCTGCTGTAGAGACGTAGCCTTGCAAACAGCTGAATAATTATGCCATCTTTAAGTTGGTAACTGAGCTAGGAATTTGTTTAACCTTCTCGCTCCAGAATTGTTGAGAGAGAATTAATTTTTTTTATTTCTTTAGAGCATGCTGCTTGGCAGGTTTTCCTTTAATCACGGGAGATATCTATCTATATCTCTGCATCTCTGCACTGTGGTGATAAGTGGAACACTGCAAATGTGCACAGAACAGATGAGATGTATTTGGCCTCAAGGAGCTAAAAATCTGTAAAGAGGAGCGGTATGATTCAGGCATCCAGGGCTGCAATTTCCTCCTTTTTCCCGACAGCCACTGCTACTTCCTATTTGCGTTCTGCCTACCAGTGAACTCCACCAGGCACCGAGAGCTCAGTGCCTCTCAAATTCAGGCTTGCCGTGAATGCAGTGGTTATTGTGGGGAATTGATCACAGGACAGCATAATGTATTCACTTTAAAAAACTAAAAAATAATTTAAAAAAAAATTGTGGCAGTATTCGTGAATTTGGTAGGGAAAAGAAAGCTTGTTTCCAGGAAGAGTTGAATGAAGTCAGTGTGGAAGTCAGGTGAGCTATAACTAAGGAGCCCACTTCCAGGGCTCTTATGGGAAAGGAAGGGCACGTCAAAAGAGATGCTGAAAACTAACATTGTGAGGCATGAAGAGGGCAGGTACCTCAAGGGTCATGGGACCTATTGGTAAGCATGTTTATCCATGGTGCTAATCCAAGGCTTTGGGAAATTACGTGCAAATAGTTTGACTTTCTGTCTGATTATCATCTTGGGTCCAGATGGGGTGGAGGGAAGAGCTGGGATCCTCCAGCCCCTTCAGCTAAGCTAGCTTCAGCTTGCTAGTGTCCTCTGCTTCAGCTTTGCTGCCATGTGACTAGTTTCTTCACTCGGCACCTCTCCAGGGAGGCAGACAGAACAAAGTTCTGGAAAATGTCTGGAAATCGAGTTGGAATTTGGAGTATTGAAATATTCAGGCAAGGTCTGCTGAGGGGTTAGGAAGGTAGTCCCACGAGCCAGGCTTACATAAACAAACTGGCTTTGATATGACTAAAGCATATTCAGGACACGTTCCTGCCTGGGATCAGATCCCTGGCTACTTTTTCTATCCATATGGCATATTTATACAGAGTGCCAGGGTGCCAGCATTCCTGGAAGGCCAAAGCTTAAGAGCTAGATTTAATTTCTGAGCCATGTAGAGACGTTTCACATGGACATGGGCTGTTCGTGGGCACCTTTTGGAATTGCCTGTGCGGATGTAACCAGAGCGAGTGGAGAATTAGAGGCAGAGATACAGATGGAAACAGCATGTCCAGAATGAGAATTTTTGGTTAAAGTCTCTGGGAGAGTGAAATCAGCTCACTCGGTGCCTTTTGACCTGGGCAGACCTAAGATCAGATTCTCAGCTGGGGTATGAGTGTAGCTTCCAGACAAGGAAGCTATATCAGCACTTAATGCCAAAGAACTCTGCCCCTGCCAAAGTTGAGGTCTTTCTCATTGAAAGTGAGTCACATTTAGGAAAGTACCTCAAAATTTTCTTACTTGTTTTTTTGGCTCCAAGAAAAATGGGAGTGACAGTGAAGTATGTGCTTTCATGTAATCAGTGCCCAAAGGTTCAGGATCTGAATTGAAAATGAAACCATGCAAAGAACGCATTGTCTCACCCATATTTATGCAAATCTTACCCCATTGAGCGATAACTGTCCTGTGGGGGTGAAAAATAAGAAACTACTTGAAACATGCTATTGGTCACATCCTAACAATATTAGCTTTTTCTAAATTAGAATACAGAGGTCACGTGGCACTTGACTGATCAAAGTTAATTGCCTGAGCCCATCTAGCAGTGGTTTCTTTGTATTAAGTCCACTGACGTTGGATCAGCTCCTGAATTTGCTACAGCACTTCCTTCTCCTATTTTCTGTGGGGTTAGAAATTTCTCTGACCCATGAGACTAAAAATGTTTATTTTATCGATTGCTCAGTGAAGAGAGATTAAAGCGACCTATGGGTGTGAGAAGTAATAGATTCTTCAACGACGTAAGAGTTCCTAAGTCTTGGTTTACGAAGGACTGGTAATGCTCATAAAACATGATCGTGCCGATGCAGCAGAGGAGCCCTGCAGCTTGGGTTTACTCTGACAGAAAAGCCTCACTGTATTACCAGAGCAGCAGAGAGAGCTTTTCATGTACGGGGGATGCAAATTTTTTTATTGGCGAAAGAAAAATCCAAAAAATTCAGTGTGATACAGGCAGAATTTTCCTTTACCTAATGAAAAGCACAGATGTTCAAGTGGGATGTTCGTGTACCAGCTGACCAGGCAGGCAGGCCAGCACGTTGCTTGTTCTTTGCTCACATGTGTTTTGCACTCACATGAGTGTAGCTTGGCATAGTCTTTTTAAAATCAACAGTCGTCTGAAAATGTTGGGTTCTTCTTGGGTAAAGGTGCTGGGAAGGTGGTGCAGGGTGAGCTCTGGAGGACCAGCTCAATGGAGCCCTGTCCAAGGGGGCCATCTGCTGGGCCCCAGCCCTGCGCCTGAAGCAAAAGCACTGAGGAGACCTCAGGTAGTTTGGTAGGGACTGTCCTCGTAGAAATGGTCAGAGATTTTCAGGGGGGAAATTCCATGTCAAAACTAAGGCTTTTTTTCAGGCCATACTGAGTTTTTTCTAGTAATATCCCCAACCCAGTGAAATGTGAGGAAGCTTCAAAAGTGAAAAAAGTTTTTACTTATTTAAGGGGAAGAATTTGTTAGGGGATTAACTGGTTAGGGGGAAGACCTTTTTTCTGGTTTAATGGATGAGTTTCTTTCTTTCAAAATGTAAGCAAATAGTAGGAAAAAAATGTGAAATGGTCAAACAAAAAGGGAACATTTTTACTGAATGAAATTATTTTTACCTGCTTTCTGATGCCCACAGGGTTTTGCATTTTGCCCTGTAGAAAAGCGTAAAAAAAATTGCGTAAGACAAGCATTATATATACAGGAAACTATTTTGTCACTCTGTTTGTCATCAGTGAATTTCTAGGTTCTCAGTTCAGCATCTTTTACAAAGAGACTTTATAGGCCAAAGAGATGTTTACTGCTGTGCTGTAAGTTAATACCCTGACTGTTACTTATTCTGGAAAAAAGATTGGAGGTCTAACCATTACTGTGGAGCACTGAAGAGAGTAAAAACAGAGAGTAGACTTGATATTTTTCTTATGGATTTAATTCTCTTAAGTTTCTCTACTTGCTCTTCCAAGAAAGTCAAGCAGACAGACAGACAGTGCAACTGCAGTTGCATAATCGGAGCACATACTCAGTGAGTAGCAAGTAGTAGGGGTTAAGTACTCCCCAGTATGCAACTTCAGATTGTGCAGTGGTTTAAATGGAAATCCTCCCTTGATTAAATATTTCTGAAGCTTAGAAGTGAAGGAAAGTAAAGTGACGACTTAAACACAGAGCAGAGAGGCACAATGGAGTTATGGCTGGGGAGGAGGGACAGAGAGCACGCTTCCTGCGGGAGGGCTGCCCCCGTAGTTCAGCAAGGGCTATTTCCATGTCCTGCCAAGGGACACGTTGCAGAGTGTGGTAGGAAGAAGGGGTGGGCTTGTGGGCGCTTGCAGCCCAGAGAGGCACCAAAGACCCTCACTTACCCACTGCCAGCTCTGTCTGTGCTGGTGTCAGAAGTAACACCCCTCCAGCTTGATTTTCCATGAGATACATTAATCGTGTCTTCCTGGGCAAGAAAGGCTGACAGCAGCTGTCGTGTGGGCATACGGAATAACTGCCTCATTGGCCATCTTCACTGGCACAAAATTCTTACGGGTTTTTTTCCCTTCTTCTTAAGATGGTACAGATCTATATGGTGAAACCTCTGTGTGAGTCTCACCGTTATAACAGAGCATAAGCTGATGCAAGTTATTATTCACCTTATTCACGTCATAGTGCAATCGTGGTGGAGTCTACTTCAGAGGACTTTGATTTCCTTACGCACAGAAATTGCTGGCGGGCACAAACCAGGTGTTTTTCCCAATTTGCCAGTGTGCATGTGTGAGGGTGAAAATACCTTCTGTAATTCTCTTTTGACATCTAGCCTATTGTGGCAGTGTTACGCTGTGCATAGTAATGCACTGACTCTACATAGCAATATGCTGACTAAGCACAGTCATTTGGTGAAAAGATTGCAGCCTTCTACCTCCAAAAGACACACCAACGTGCAACTAATACTTAAAATAACAGAGATGGACAGCAGCTCTCTCAGCAAACCTTCTGCAGCAGGACCTTTACAACCTGCTAAGCAATTCAATATATATGACTTGAATAGCTACAGCATGCGCTGTGTAGTGTAATACAATGGCCTCAGCGTAGTACTCGGTAAATACTCCTTACCAGCACAAAGAAAGACGAGGGCAGATTAACAGGTTTTGGGATGGAGGCTCTGCTGAAGAGAGAGGGGCATGTTCTCAACATTGAGCTATGCATGGCATAATATTTCAACGTGAAGAGAGCAATCGCAGTTGTAGCGAGTTTTTGTTGGCTGACTCTATGCTTTCCTAGAATAGGTGGATGATTCTGAAGCGGCAGACGGAAAAGTTTGCATGTTACTAAGTTTTCAGAAACCTGGAACAGAATCTTTGTGATGCCATACAAAGCTAATGTACCATGGTGTATATGCGCGCTGGTTCAAAGGCGCAGTTGTGCCGTGGCTGCCTTCTTCCCCCAAACGAGAAGGCCATGGTGGTGACCTTGAGACCTGAAAGCCTCTGTTGCCACAGTGTCAGCCACACTGAAAGGCTTGTATCTCTTTAGGTAAACCAGGTGTTGGAAGACTTGCCCCCACCAGGTACCATTTGCTTTTTCTGGGATTCTGGTGTAACTCGAGATACTGAGGGGGAAAGATCCTATTCATGCAATGCTATCACATACCGAGCTTTTGGGCTGGGCCTTCCACGAGTAGAAATCATTTCAAGTTGCATTGTCACAAAAGCTGTTGTCCATATCCTTGGCTATTTAGGTGGTTTCAACATTGTTATAACATCTAATTCAGCATCTTCTTTTCCTTAATTTCCTGTCACTTTTTGTCCTCAACATCTGCATTCAGTTGTCCACCTTAGTTTCTTGCCCAGTGGCTGTGCAGAAACTGTCTTCTCTTTCCTCTAGGAGACTTTTCCTTGAGATCTTCCCTTGCTGTGGGGAACGGGGACCCACATCTGTCTACTCTGTGCTCATGAGGGTGTTACAGAGCTGTCTCCAAGACATGCTTCTGCATGTTTGAAGGCATGGATATGCTCCGTGTCTGCACATTGGACAGATGTGAATTGTTTTGTGTCCAAGTTTGAGAACAAGCTCCTCAGGACAGGTGGGAATGGGCTACTGCTCATAAACCAGTGATATACTTACAAAGCAATGCATTGTTTTTCCCGCTGCTGTTCTGAAAGGGGAGAGGCACAGCTCCAGCCAGTAAGGGTTAAAAAACCTTTTCAGTCTCTGTAGAGAGATTTGATGCCTCTTTGGTAATCTTCCCTCCTCTGAAGAATTAAAATACACCTACCCACATAATGCAGGCAGGCACACAAGCTGACTGAGAACACATCCCGACTCTCAACACTACTAAATCATGTATGTTGCTGCCTCTGTGCTTGCAGGAGGGAAAGCAGTTACTAGGTTTTGGAGTGAGCTTAATAGGAGGTGGTCAAGACTTTTAAGAGTGTTTTTCTGTGTGAGCACAAACATCCCCAAAGCTGTGGCTGAGTTACAGGAATACAGTAAGCTTGCTGAGTTGGCAAGTGCTGTGTCAACAGGTAAAAGTTCTCTGTCCCAATAGTTTGTGAGCAGAGAAGGTGGTACATCAGCCTGGACCTCACACAGACAACTCCTGCATTACTGCAAGGTGGGAGAGCAGCTGAGTCCTCAGAGGGAGGACAGTTGCTGGCTAGCCAGAAGACTTTGAGAAGGCAGAGCGCTAGCTCTTCTGGGTTGAACTTTCAAGAGCCCCCGTTTTGGCTTAATGTGTATCTTTACACATTAAGCCTGTGAATCAACTGATTTTCAGCATGAGTTGGGCCTTTGATGCTTTTGAAATTCCCACCCTTAATCTCTGGGGCAGGCTATGGTACAGAAGCTGCTGAGCTCTGGGCGTGAATAGTCCCCACTGGCTTCTCTGCCTGCTCAAACATTAACCGCAGCCGGTACCTTTCCTACAGCAAAAATCCAGCTCCTTTCAATGGGACTCCTCGTGCACTTGAAATGAGGCAGCCTGCTGAATCGAGAGGCTGATCACTTGGGCCCTAATCCTGCTCGTATCTAGCCGCATGCTTTAGCTCTGTTACTGGAGTAGTCCAGCTGACTTTGGTGGATGACACATACCAGTAGCACTGAGCAGTTGCATAAGGCCTGGCAGGATCATAGCTCTGGTCCTTTTCAGTGTCCCATCCATCACGTGAGTTTTATATCCTGCTATGGTCCCTTTCTCTGAGAAGATTTGGGTTTAGGGCCACTTATTTGTTTAAGCAAATGGATCTACTTGATTTTCTTATTGTGACCAAGGAGCTGTAACACTCTGAACAAAGCTCTTCATGGTCCCTGCTTTGACAAGCCCTCAATCAAATTGGTGAAAAATATGCCCATTCTAAAACAATAAATAGCATGGATTACACAGAAAAATACCCTTCCAGCTCTACAGCTCAACCTTCCCATGTCAAGTGTCAGCTGAGAGCAAGTATTTGCAGTTCAGCAGCTCAGCCACTTACGTAAGGAAGGGACTGTAAAAAAAAAATAGCTAGACCTTATCAGTTGTCAGAAAACTCTTTAGTGACTTGATTTTTCTTTATAAAATGTAATAACTGTCAGAGGTAGAGAATACATATCTCTTCCCAGCTGGCAGCCAAGGGTAGCTGCAAAGGGCAAGCAGTGTGGATAGTCAAAAATACGTGATTACAGATATTTCTACTGAAGGAGAGTGGAATATTGATGCAATATTTGTCATTTTTATTGGCTTAATATTCCTCTTCCATAGCACCATATCCAAACTGCTGCATCTTTCTTCACACACAGTACTTGTCCATCTAGGATATGCTGTTACTCTTTCCATTTCTAATCCAGCGCTTTCCAGCTCCTTGTGGAAAGGCAGAGTATGAGGGTTCTCTGTCATGTACCTTCCCCTCAGAAAGATCCCTGCCTCTGCAAGGATTGCTCTGAGCTTCCAGATTGCTGTGCAGTGGCTTCCCCTCCTTCTCTATCATCAGCCCTGTTTTCAAGTGTCAGTGCTTTAGGAGCGCGGGGGCTTCTCAAGATACGTTTTTCACTGTGCATAGGACAACATGGTCTTGTGTCCTCTTCGGGACACAGCAGGACCCTGTGATGATAGCCCAGGGAAAGTCTGCATGATGGTAACTTGTTTGTGAATGCAGCACCCCAAGGCATTCTTTAATGGAGAAGTCGAAAGCTTTTCAGTTACAGGTCTTGGGAACGAGGTGGTGAGTTGCACTTTGAGAATGCTGACAGAGAGGCTTTGGGATGGACGAGTTGAAGAGAACCCACCAGTGCTGCCTTAGCACTGTGAAAAATAAATAGGGCAAACAATGTCCTTGGAAGGAAACTGTTCTCAGTATCTCCTCCACCTTTCCCTAGATAAGACATGATGCCGAGACTAGGGAACAACATGGAGACATCATGGACTAAGACCGGACTAATCACCTGTTCTTCTGGACTGTCCAGAGTGAGAGAACAGAGATGAAACTTCATGGGAAAGGGATGTCTCTCTTTTTAAAGTGCACAGCCAAGAAG
Organism: Buceros rhinoceros silvestris; assembly: GCF_000710305.1. Lineage (NCBI taxonomy): Eukaryota > Metazoa > Chordata > Aves > Bucerotiformes > Bucerotidae > Buceros > Buceros rhinoceros. The sequence continues at coordinate 21,022 of NW_010426895.1, read as the reverse complement.
TTAAGAGATGGATTCCTTTTTTTCCGTGGCATTTCTGTTCCTGTTGGGGCTGTTTCCACCATTAAGCCTAATTACTTAGCTTTTTATGTGCTATCCATTTCTTTTCATCATTTTAAAAACTTCAGTTGCCATAACAACATAATGCAATCAGTGAAACATAGCAGCTATTTTCTGTAGTCAAGGTCTGTGCACTGTCAAGGATGTGAGCCATTTAAGCAAATCTTCTCCATCCCCCTTCCTCCCTCCTCTTTCTCGCTCTCTCTTTTTCTCCCTAAACAAGCTCATAACAGGAAGGAGAAACCATCAGGAATAATTAGACACAATAGCAGAGCAAATCCCAATCGTACTCATGCAGTCTGGTCTAATGAACTTCTAGCACTAATCTTGGAAGTGTTGATGCGCCTTTTTAATCACTTTTTTGATGTCATAGATAGATAAGCTGCAGCAGGACCTTGATAATCCATGCTAGAGTAAGGAGACTCACTGCTTTTTCAGAGAAAGAAAAGAAAGCCAAAAGCATTACATACTTTGCTCATTTTTTCGTCATTTTGTTCCTCGGTTTGAAATGCTTATTGAGAATATATGCCCATTGTACTGTATTAGTAAATAGAATGGAGTGTATTTTGTAGATTTGCGGGATTTAAGCATGAAAAGTCATAGCATCTATTATTAAATCATTGCTAGAAGGCTGGGAGGAACCGCCACGTTTTTTGTGTGGGTGGCGAGACTTGCAACAAAGCATAGTATAACTGCTGGGCTTCTACTGCACACATATATAAAAAGCAGTCTGAAAATAAATCTGGCAGTCTGGTTCAGTGCTATTCTAAGCAGTGTGACTATAAGAGCTATCCACAATGTCTTACTCACTCCTTGACCTCCATGAAGGCTTTCCTGGAATAGCAACGAGTGAGTTTTGAAGCCTGGGATTTGGCTCAGGTAGCTTCTCTCTGACGGAGGACTGAAGGGAGTGCTTTGCCTTTACAGAGCTAGTCTGCCGTGGGCAGAGTCTTCCAGTGGCTTCCGAGTTGATCGTTGCCCGTTCACTCTTT
>NW_010426895.1:16544-19884 GCF_000710305.1 Buceros rhinoceros silvestris | reverse complement strand
TTTCCGCTTTTGTGCTTGTGTTTCAGCACCTTGTCCAAGCAAAGGAAGAATGTCATCAGCTGCGTCACTGTGCATGACTCCCCCTACTCTGATTCCTCCAGCAACAACAGCCCTTATGCTGTGCAGCATCGCGCAGGGCAGAATAACGGGAACACCTACGACTCCAAAGGGGTTCCAGAGACTCACTGCAGTGGGAACCCCCGAACGATCATCGTGCCACCACTGAAAACCCAGGCCAGTGAGGTGTTGGTAGAGTGCGATAGCCTGGCACCAGGTAAATTGCACCTCTTCAGTCAAGAAAATTAGTTAAGAAATAAATGATTTATCTTCGAAGAATCTCATTGTTCGGTTTCATTTTGTTTGTTTGTTTGTTTTGTTTTCCAACGAAGCCATGCTCCTGCCCTTCTCTCAAGTGACACGTGTGTTCTTGGGAGCCATATTGCATTATTTATGTGCCCTGGTACACTCAGGAGTCACGGGGGCAGGTGTCAGTCCCAGTTACTTCTGTACAAACCCAAGAACGGGATGCAGCCTTTAGCTCAACATTTGACATGAAAGGCTCCCAAATGCAAGTGTGAACCTTTGCTGCCTTGACTTACCATAGGTTTAGTGTAAAACGGGCAAGAGGTTGAAAACACATGCGCATTTTCATCCAGACTTGTTGCCGCTTCTGGGAAGAACATTTCCCCAGGACCGTCATTATGGACTGATGAGGTTCGCTCACCCAGAGACTCCACAGTGCTAGATAGTACAGTACAGAAAAGGGGCTTATGGTGGAAGCATGGCCTGAAGCAATTGGCTTTGAGCTACTTGGCAGTCCTTTCTTTTGATGCGCTGCTGGTGAACACAAAGGCTTATAGGGTGAGCTCCCTCCCTTCCTACTCACCGCCAGGTCAGCCAAGCCAGGGCCTTTTTGTGCTGTGCACACTGTACTTCCCTTTCTCTCCTTGGGATTTGTACCTGCATCGTACAGTTCTGCTGACAGAAAAGTTTCTCACGTTTCTGAAGGATCTATAAAGCCTTCTCTGGACCCGGTTTGGGTCCAGATATCAGGTCTGCTTGTCTGCCTCTAGGATAACAGGCTGGCCATGTATATGAAGTACGGTATTCTGTTAACTAAGAGAAACAGTTTCCTTATCCCGTTTGTGTTGTATGTCTCCTCCCAAAAGCCACTCTGGAGGAGATTCAGTGAGGAACAGGTAGGGTGAGCAATTAAAGAATGTGATGTAAGCTACAAATGTGTTTCCTTTCCTGGCACAGTCACCACCAGTCACCACTCATCCTCCTACAAGTCCAAGTCCTCCAGCACCGTGACCTCCACCAGCGGTCACTCTTCAGGGAGCTCGTCTGGAGCCGTTGCCTATAGGCAGCAGCGACCAGGAGCACATTTCCAGCAGCAGCAGCCTCTTAATCTAAGTCAGGTAAGTCAGCCAAGACAGATTTTGGTGGTGCATCATCCAGCTGTTACCTACAAGTCCTCCAGCATGGGCTGTCCTGTTCCAGTCTAATGATAGTTGGGCCCCATGCTGAGTTTGATCGACTTGTTTCAACTTCACTGCAGACCTTGATCTTCCAGCTCAGGCACCAGCAGTAGTGCAGATCCCACCCCTGAGCAGGCAGGGAGTACTCTCACCATGTGTTTTGAAGTCAAATGGTCTAACAGAGTGAGTGGGAATAATATGAGAGAGACGGTGCAGTGGCTCAGACACAAAGGCATGGAGCAGGGCCATGTAGGAAGCAGTGAATTCTCCTTAGCTGTGGGTAACCATGGGAAGAGTATCTTCCAAGGGGAGTGAAGAGAGTGTATCAGCCCAGCTGTGAGACTGGGAGAGAAGTCCCCATCAGATGTGACAAGGCAAAGCAGAGCCTCTGCATATACATGACCTCATGTAATGAGCTTGATCAATCCCATGATAAAACTGGGCTGAGATCTGGGCAAATCTCGTTACTAAGCAGCACGCAGGTCTCATGATGTTTCATCATCTGTGATTGAAACAACCAGGGCGCTCCCCAGGAGCTTCAGTAAGTAATGCCCTTTTCACCTACTGCGCCTGGAGCCGCTGTCTTCCCCGAGGTGAGATACTGAGAGTAGGGAAGTTACAGCACAGTTACCAACGTTTCAAGAGGAGAAAGTCTGGAGAGTTCAGAGGACAGTGCTGGTTTGCATCCAGCAGAACTGTTTGGTTTTTGGGTTTTTTTAAATAATCTGGGGGAGAAGAATGTCTTGTCCCTCTCAAAATGTAGTTGAAATTTAAAAATGTGAACAAACTTGAAATAAGCAAAAGAAAATGGAGGAAGTGGGCGAGATGCTCCTTCCAAGACTGGGGAAGGAGTGTGGCTGCTGCACTTCAGACCGCAGCAATAGCACAGGGGGTACTTACAGAGAGGGTGAGAGGACTGGGAATAATAGGAGGAGATAACATGGAGCATTGCCCTTCTTGCCTTCTAATTCCTGCTTTATTGGTTATATAATACTCCGACTACAAAAGACTGGAAAAATTCCTTGACATTATTGTGCAATGAAAAATAACCAGCTTAGAAAATCCCTGGGAAAGTACATTGCTCCTGTCCCACTGCAAGAAGTTGGCTGTGCGCAAGTAATTATAGCTGATTACGTGAGGGTACCCGGCATCTGCAGGATCTGATCAAGCAGAGGGTTTTATCTTTAGAAAACCATGGACTCAGAATGCTTCGGGATGGAAGGGACCTTCAAAGGTCATCTTGTCCAACCCCCATGCAGTGAGCAGGGGCTTTGGACTAGATGTAGTTATTTTTACTAACTGAGGAAATGATAACCGCAAAGACCCAAACTGAGCAAAAATAAATTGCCTGTTCCAGGTGTGGTTAGGGAACTTCATTCCCCTGAGCTGTCAGCGTGCCACATTGCAGCAGCAGAGAGTTCACTAACAAAAGCTGTGTGTTGTGTGAGCGACTGGACTTGTGGATGTTCTTAGGAGCCAGGCATCCAAGGCTGGGTCTTCGTGATAGCTGTGCCAGCAGGTGGTGGCTCAAACTGGGGTACCCCGTTGTCCTTTTGGGGGACATTTTGGTAAATATATGACACTACATGGTCTTCCTGGGCTTGGGAGAGACCCTTTGCTGGCGAGTGTTTCTGAGGGAAGTCTGTGATGTTGCTGAGGGTGTCAGGAGGAACACGAGGGACTTTCTTGAGGCCGTCCTGGTGTCATAGGGAGGCTCCCAGGCACCACTGAGGAGGTAAAGAGCCGTCTCTTATTTTGTAACTGCTTATCACTGTTGCTGTCTTTATCCAGGCCCAGCAGCACATCACGACCGATCGCACAGGGAGTCACCGGAGACAGCAAGCCTACATCACTCCAAC
>NW_010426895.1:10164-16424 GCF_000710305.1 Buceros rhinoceros silvestris | reverse complement strand
TTCCCTCACAATAGTCCCAGCCATGGTACAGTTCATCCTCACTTGGCCGCAGCTGCCGCTGCTCACCTGCCCACCCAGCCTCACCTCTACACATACACCGCCCCTGCTGCCCTGGGCTCCACGGGCACCGTTGCGCACCTCGTGGCCTCCCAAGGGTCTGCGCGGCACGCCGTGCAGCACACCACCTACCCCGCCAGCATCGTCCACCAGGTCCCTGTAAGCATGGGCCCACGGGTTCTGCCCTCACCCACCATCCACCCGAGTCAGTACCAGGCTCAGTTTGCCCATCAGACCTATATCAGTGCTTCTCCAGCCTCCACAGTCTACACTGGATACCCACTGAGCCCCACCAAGGTCAACCAGTACCCTTACATCTAAACACTGGAATAAGGAGCAAGAGATGCACCCATCCCAGGGGAGTGAGGCAGCCGCTTTTGTACCGAAGAACATGACAAACTAACAATGCAATGGGAGGCTCGCATGAAACTTGAACGAAGGAGACTTTAAGGAAGAAATGAAAAAGAGGAAAGAAGGGGGAGAACCAATTCTACACTTTTTATTTAAAAAAAAAAAAAGAAAATGGAAAAAAAAAAACAGAAAAAAATAAAACAAACCACAAAAAAAGCCCAACATTCTTCACCAAACTAGAGAGAGAGAGAAGCAGAAGGAGGACCCTCCAGCGGGTCCTGTCTTTTGAAGAACTTCACCAACAGACTTTTAAAGGTTATTTTCATCCAACAGTGAGCTACATTTAGAAATTTGTTGTCCAGAACACCTAAATTAAAACCCATTAGTTTTTTAATTCAGTAGTTACATGGGTTAGGGATTTATCCAGTATTTCAAAGGGGTCATACCCCCTCTTTCCAGTGGTCTTCATATCCCAAAACATACATCAGATTTGGGGTTTTTTTTCTGGAAATAGGAAGTGGGTTAGGGTGGCTGAGGGAGGAGGAGATAGTGTTGTCCCAGTGCTCTAAATTCGGATCTAGCAATGCTGTGCTTAAACACAAGTCATGGGCAAACAGGTCGTGCAGCACTGGTCGAGAGCAGAAGCAATGGGGACGTTTCTCCCTTTCTTTGAACACACTGGATAAATCCCTGAGAAATGCTATTCCTAAATGAGATCTCTAATAATGTATGTTGGATTTCAGTTGCATTTCATTTATTTTATGTGGAAACTTTCCTTTTAAATCCCTAGCCATTTTAGTGTAGGAGAAGATGTTTTTAGCTGCCCCCATCCCCACCACCCCCGGTAGAATGTAGCACTATACAGGTCATACGCCCTTTTTACTATTTTGTGTTGAACTTCAACGATACCAATAGACTATTCCTCAATGTGATTGCACAAAGAAAAGTGATATAACATAGGCATGTAACAAATGTGATTGTCCAGGTATGTACGTATGTGTGTGTGTGCGTGCGTGCGCGTGCAGATGCTGCCTTCTCTCTGTGGTGTGTTCCTCGGCACAGCCATTACAACCGTCACAGTCTTAGTTTTACATCATTCCCTCGTAGTGCCTTACCGAACTACAGACGCGGTTTAAGGGTTTACTTCCACTGGTACTCCTAGAAACTGACTGAGGCTAGTCGGAATTTACTCTCAGCTCTTTTTTTGTTTGTTTGTTTTCAGGTTGTTATTGCCGATTTTCTTCTTCTGCTGGTGGTGTTGGTTTGGGTTTTTTTTTCCCCACGTCGTCAATCTTAGCTCACTTAGTGAGGTGTTGGGGAGGCTCGTCGGGGTTGGTAGTGTGTATAGCTGGGTGTATTGTCGAGCACTGGATGGGCTGGAAGTGACCGGCTTGGTTCTGAGACCCAGGGTGACTCCCAGAGGGTTTGGGGATTCTTTTGTGGATTGGTCTATTTCTATATTGTTGAAATAGAAGATTTCCTTCCCGGAAACTGAATTCTCATTCTGCTGTTTGCCGAAGTTCTCGGTGGAGTGGGAGGACAGTGTCCACCCACGTTGTCAGGTTGTACCGGTTGTATGTCTGAAATGGGAACAAAACTTCAGCCCATGAAAGGGGGAAACGCTAGTTGTCGCCAACATCTCTCACTACATCTGTCGATGGGAGGAGGTCGGGAAAGGGCTGGAGTCCCAAAGCAGCATGGGAAAATCCAGCTGAGAGAGTCAAACTCAGGTTTCTTCAGTGAAAAGAGAATTGTAATGCATTGGGCCTTACCTGCTCTAATGTAGCTGTGACGGTGTGCGCTTCTCTTCCTTCCTTCTCACCTGTGGCCCAAAAGATTGCCTGCAGTGGCAGAGAGACCCTGGAACTGTAGAGCACAGCGATCCTGTGGGCCCTCCGTGCTGAGGAATGCAGTGTGGTTATCTTATTTTCTGACAGGTTTCTAAAGAGACCCTTTCCTGCAGTTGGGTTTGGTTCAGAGGGAGTTTCACTGGTAACTGCAGTTGCACTGGTGCATCAGTATTTGAAAGTGTCTCTAGAGTACTCATGCCTGTGGATGGCCTGGGGAGGAAGGAGATGAGAGTTTGGTGGAACGTTTCCATGAAAGCTGAAATCTGTGCAGCTGCTCGGATCCACTCGACGTGTCCCTGTAACTAGAGCATGAAGTATTCAGGTATTTCACGAGATGCTGGAAAATAGCAGGTTCGTCAGCAGGGTGGCGAGGGATGGGTTCCCTGGAGGGAAGGAGAGTCTCTCAGGTGGGAAAAGCTGACAGAAAGACAAGCAAAAATATGTTGTCCTACAGTAAGTGCTTGGCTGGCCTGGAAGAAGAAGGGATCCCGCTATGCATAGGCTGTTCAACGAGGCTGTTGTCTTCTGGCAAACCACCAAATAACCTCCCTGGTTGCCATCTCTGGTTCCTGGGCTACGCTTGCACAGTTTTCTTCTCCTGCCTGCCCTTCATTCCGGCTCAATATACTGTAGATGAGGATGCAACTTCCCAGCAGCCTATGCACCTTACCCCCCCTTCCTTTGGAAAGACAACACGTCCCCTTTCGTCTGAGGCAGGAAAATAAAATCCTGCTCTCCCTGTTGCATTCCTCTCCTCTCCCACCAGTTTGGGAGCGAGAGTGTCATGCTGCTTGTGTCATGAAAAGGAAAGATAATGTTATTTTATTGTATGGTTGTTATGATTATGATTATTATTTTATTATTATTATATTTTACTCTGGGTTTTAATTGCACACGCATTCCTTAATCTTTGTGGGGTTGGTTTTTTTCCTCTTAGTATTGTTGTTACTGTTAATTTTATTTCTCTTCATCAGTGATATCAGAAGGGTTGCTGTGTTTGTGAAAACTGCAGGAGGAAGGGGACAGGTGATTGTCCCAAGGATGATAACTCTGCCACTAACCTAAGGGGAGTGGGGATGCTCTGCGATAGTGGTTACAGCCTTGAGGGACAGGTGTTATCCTCCAGCTCACATCTGCATTTCAGAATCAGTCCAGAAACATTCATTCAGAGGCCAAAACCAAACAGCAGCTAACATAATGGTCTGTCAGGAGAGCTGGACCAAAGGCAGGTGAGGACTTTGGTGCCCTAGGATTCAGCTCACCATCACTTTGTTTGACAGGACATTTATACGAGTTCAAGACCTATTTGAGCTCCAGGTCATGATCATTGGGCCCTTTTGATGAACGCAAGTCCACATTCCACGTTAAGGGTTTGATTTTCCTAGAGGAGAAAGCAGATAGATGGCTCTCCAGAAACAGGGCTATTGGAAGAGCCACGGTGGAAGCATGAGTGCGGCTCTCAGTCCTGTCACTCTTTACAGGACACTGGCACACACGGATGGCGTTAGCTGGGTAAAGCATGGCTGCAGAAAGGACAGGGATCCTCACCTGCTCTCCCACTCTCACTGAAGATTAATCAGGTGTCCTCAGGACCAGGATACTTGGTTTGCTGTGGTTTTTTGTTGGGGTTTTTTTTTTTCTTTGTCCCTGATGTAGATTTTCCTTTCTTTTATAATCATTTGGTGTGGAATTTTATTAAGCTATTCTGGTTGCTAGAGTTTAAATATTTATGTTTTCATTTGCATCGCCTGCTCTGTTAGAATGGGGGAAGCAGTGACTGAATTTAAACTCCATTAAAAAAAAAGATAGGACTTCAGCAGAGATTTAAAGTTAATCATGCATTTGAGTGCTTTGCTAGAGAAGAGGCTTAAACCCTTCAAGTTAATTACTTGTTTATGCGCTCCTCTGGCCTAGGACCAGCGAAGCATGGAAGTTTGCAATCTCAATCACGGTAATGTTTTACTTGTATTAATTGCGTTTTCCCTCTGTGCCCATCTGACCTGCTCTCACACACAGGCTCGAATCTGATTTTGAGGGGCATTTGGCAGTGGAGCTGTTATAACAGCAGAGGCTGGCAGTGAGAAGGGGCACAATGCCACCTTCCATCTTGCCCATCCTGGAGCTGCTGATCTGCCAGCTGTAGGTGGTCAGGTGATGGTGGTGATCGGACACTGTGATTACAGGAGATGCACAACACAACCATCGAGTTGCTCTGACGGTGCAGCGCTGTGTGAGAGCTGAGTGTTCTGGTGGGTATAGGGGAGATGAGCAACACCTCCTCCCTCACACCTGTATAAAGGCGGAGTATGGAAAAAGGCATGGTACGGTTAGTCACAGGGGAAACACGGTTGTTTCAGCAGAGGAAGTAAAAGCTTTGCATGCCCTCGCTGCCACATTCACAGCAACAGCCAGCTTGTTTTGCTTGCAAAGTCCGTTGGCGAGGAAATGGGATTGGCATGGTTGGGTTGTTCTTCGCGTGCATGGGGTAAACGGCATGAAAACTTGACAGGGGAGGAGCATGTTTAGATACTGGATGTTTTATGGGTGGCTTATAAGGACTCCCTGAAACAATACCTCAGCCTAGACCATATTGACCACCATCAGTGGTCCACCCTGGCCTCCAATTGGGAGATCTGGAGACACACCATACATAACACTGATGTCTCCTTTGAGAGCACGCGTAGAATCAGTCTCGAGGAGAAAAGACAGCGCAGAAAGAATCGTGCCTCGACTGTACCACCCAAGGAGACCTTCAGGTGTGCTCTTTGCAACCGATCTTGCCTATGCCACATTGGCCTCTTCAGCCATCAGTGCGCTGGCAGTAAGCGTGGGTAAAGCCCTTCCCAAATCTTCGTCCGCAAAACCAAGCCATGATGATGATGGCTGACACAGTGAAAAAGCGGCCCCTTTCCCCACCATCTCATCTTGCATTCTTCTCATGAGGTAAGCAGAAGGAAGCACGGACATGGCCTCTCCTCAGAGGTGGATGTTCAGATTCCTTCTGTGAAACTAGAACGCAGGAGGGAGGGGATAGAACTGCTAACATGAGCAGAATGGGAAGCCTGAATGGAAGCACTTCTTACTGCAGGCAGGGACACATCCAGTCATCTGAGAGAGAAAATGCAATTGCATCTTCCTCGGCAGAGTTGTACCTTCTTGCACCCAACAAACTGAGCCTGGCAGGTGGCAGGTCTCCTTCTCCTTCTCTCTCTCCCTCTCTCATAGTTTTGTTGTAATATGTAAAACATTCCAAGAAATGGATGCTTCTGTCTGTGACATTTTTCCTTTTTTATACTTTCAAGGGGTTACACCTTGTAATTTGGTTTGAGGGCAACTCCATTAAGCAAACTTGAAGGGTGATAAACCTGTTTTTTTCTTTAACCAAAGATAGATACCTTTTTTTTTTCTCTAAGAGAAAGAGAGAAAGAGACCCCCACCCACTCCAGACATGAAATGAAGCCACAAGTCATGACCACCAGGCAGTGGCAGCAGGGGAGGGGGATACACTGTGGAACTCCATCTTTCCTTTCTCTTCCTTTTTTTTCAAGTTTCTGTTGTCATTTTGAGTTGCTCGCATGATGAGAAGAGAAATTCACACTAAATATTGCTGCTGGGGGTCCCCTAAACTGTAGGGGATGATGAAAACTTTACTCTTCTCTCATTATTATTCACATTGATTGAAGTGTTTCAGTGGCAACAATGCAACGTGGAAATGGTGAACTCTGTGGTGGGGATAAGCTTCCGGATACTCTGCATGCTTCTGTAGTGTCTCCTTCTCTGGATTTAGGATGTTGGTTTTGTTCTGTGGGTCAGGGCCCAAACAGTTCTGCTGTGGTCAGGGTGAGGGTGTTGGACGTAAGCGTGTGTTTTTCCCGTAGCTTGGCAATCAGCCCATCGGAGATCTGCAGTGCTACCTGTGGGCCAGATCCTGGATACCTGTAGGCAAAATTTGCAGAAATAATCTTTATCAAGGGTAGGACAAAAAGTGGGAATGATTTCCCC
>NW_010426895.1:1641-10047 GCF_000710305.1 Buceros rhinoceros silvestris | reverse complement strand
GCTGTCCCTGCTGTGGTTCCATTTGCCGTGGGAGCTTCAGAGCAATTATTTGCAGTCCTGGGCGCTCATCCGCATCTCCCCGTCCTCCTCAAATCTTGCTGGCACTCCTGTGAGGACAGCCTGTGTCCAAAGTATGTGGAGTCTCCAGGTTACTTCTTGCGGCCCACTTCTGCACCTACAAATCATTTTGCTCCCTCTACACTCAGGGAGAAGGGTCTGTGCTGCTGGGGTTCCCCCACTGCCATAGTTCAGCAAAGCTGCCTCTGATGATGGTAAGAATTTTGCAGGCTGCAGCTGCTGAGGGAGGTACACCATTGTACCTGGTGGTGGTCCTGTTGAAAATGACTGTGCCTGGGCTGCTTGCTGGAATACAGCATTGGATGGCAGGTGCTGGGCTCTCCAGGCTGGTGTCCATCCCCATGATCCATCCTTCCCACCACCCGGAAACATCTGAGAGACACTGTGATGCCACCATGCTCACCCCCCGCTCCAGGCACGCAGTGAGACCCACCGCAGGGGTGACCCCTTGAAGTGAGCCTGGGCAGCATGCAGAGGAGCACGGCTAACCAAGGCTGCTCCAGGCTGAACGTGTCTTTTCCTCCCGTGACAAACCTAATTGCTGGGAGTGCCCCCAGAGGTGGTAGTTACCTGCGAAGAGCTGCTGCTGCAGGTGGAGGTGTGAGAACTGGACTGGAGCTAAACCATGCCAAGCTCTGCACATGCTAAATGATTTCGGAGGGCAGACACAGTTTAGGGCAATTGCGTGTGTCAGGAGTGAAATGTCGATGGTAGATTGGCTTGGTCCTGCAGAAGTCTTAGGAAGCGCACTAGGAGGCTTTGCATTTGGCATTTACGGTTTGAAACTCCTGTTTCTCGTTTACGGGTTAGCTTTGTCCTTCCAGTTTTAGCAGTGCTGCTATAACAGACTATTCATGTGTGTTTGAAGATAAAGTTTTTGTTTTTAATCTTTTGCTTATCATAGTTAATCTAAGAAAGGCAATACTAAAGGTATATTTTTTTCCAAAAATGATATTTTTTACTGCACTGATAAATATTGTGACATCTCTGTTCTTAACTCTTTTGCTGTGAGGGGAACTGTGTGCAGATTCACACAAGCCTTGTAAATACTTGCGTGTACTTCTGACAGCCAGGGATTTCTTTTTTTTTTTTCTTTTTACTTCATTCCACCTTCCTTCCTTCCTTCCTTCCTCCCTCCCTCCCTTCCTTCCTCCCTTCTCTTCCTTTCTTCCCTCCTCTCTTCCTTTCTTTCCGTTTTCTTCCTTTCTCTTCCTTTCTTTCAAACAAGGTTTCCTCTTTGAAACAGAAAGCAATGGGGCAACAATGCTCAGAGCAAAAGCAAAGCTTATCCCACTTTCAGAACATAGCCAAGGAGGTTTTGCAGTGCTGGCATAGAGTTAATACTTAATGCCGATGTGTTTGGGGTTTTTTTTTAATTCTTTTTTTTTTCAGCAAATTGTTTGGAAAGGAATAAGACAGATAAAAAAGCTTTGGTCTGGAATTCTGATCAGAAATGTTACCCATCTATTTTATGGCACCTCCAATTTTTCTTTAGTTTTTCTTTAAAAAAAAAAATAAAGAAAAGAAAAAAAAAAAGGCTTGTTGCAGGCTTGCTTTCCTGAGCTCTAGGCTGGCCGGCAGCTGTCCTGGTAGCACGGGGACGCCCGGCTCCTTTGGAAGCAAACCCACTGATCAGAATTCTGGATTCTGATTGCTTCAAAAGGTATCCCCCAGTACTGCGGGATACCTTCGGTTTTTTTAAAGAAGGATTTAGATACAATTATATTACACAAACTGTGACCTAATGGCAATAATTACCTCAAATGTGGGCATTCATCCTGGTTTTAGCCTTTTTGAAAACATGTAGCCAGCTTGAACTTTGATTCAAAGACTCTGAACTCCGTAGGGGCGGAATAGCGATAAATGCCCACCCTGGTCATTGTTGCTTGAGTGAATTCTGAAGACAGTGAATCTTTGAGAAGAAAAAAAAAAAACATTTAAACCAAGGAATAGATTACTCTTTTATGTATTTTAATCAATTGTGATGTTAAAATGCACATGTAAGTATATATGTTTATAGCTACTGTAAAATGCTTTGGCCTTCTAGAAGATATTTAATGAGTCACATTTTAAACCAATATGAACTGAATAATAGACTGTGGCTACTTAAACAGTTTTCTGGCTACATTTTATAGTTATTACGGTGTTTTATAGTTTACATTTAAACTGGTACTTTTTAAGGGAAATCTTGTGTTTATAAGTGACACCTTCGAAAACTCAATACAGCTGCCTCTTTTTAATTTTGCCCGTTAAAAATGGGAAAGTACAAGTGTGTCTTTAATATGTATATTCTGTTATGAGGTATAACATAGTGTTGGAAAGTCAGTCCAGCGATCAAGGAATTCACTGTATTCCAAAGTCTGGTTGAAAAACCACTCCACCCGCTTTGAAGATTCAGTCCAACAGATAAGCTGTTTGTTTGTTTGCTTGTTTTGATAACATACTTCATCCAGCTCCTTGGGTTGAAGCAGGGAGCACGATACTAAATTCACTGTTCTCTGTAGGATCCTCGTCTGGATGAAGATACCCGTGTCAGGAGAATGAAGGATGTTCGAAGGAAGGATTGTATTGTACTGTTGATAAATCATTACCCAAATGATTAATTCCGGAGTTAGTGAATGCTTGTTTTTATTTGGGGGAGGGGGGGAGGGAAGGGGGTGTGTGTGTGACAGCCACTCAGAGGCAGTGCTGTCATTTAGCTTTCATCTGTTTACCCTTTTCTTACAAACAATGCTTACCACCACAGAAATGTTTTGAACCAGTAAACGAAATACAAAGTTCACTGACCATATCCTTGTCAGCTCTGTTTTCTCAGCCCGTGCCAGTTCCCGTCAATGCTGTTTCCCCACTGCTCTTACCCTGTACTTTACGTTTTGATACATCACATTCCCCCCTCCCCAGTCTCGCTTAGCTGTCTGGTTTTGTCTGTTGTGTTCTTTCACTTGGGTAACCAATGAACATGGTATAAATGTCTGCTGGGCAAAATGGTACTCTGAGGTCATGAAAGTACAGGAATTGGCATTTAAAAATACGTGTATGCACATCTGAAGAACTGAGCTTCAGTCGTGGAGCTCAGGTGCTCTCAGGAGGGCTCCTTACATGTTTCCATCGTGCCTGAGGGGGCTGTTATCAGTCAGCTTAGAGCAGAGGTAGCGAAAAGCAGCGATCAAGCGATGCTTTGCAGTTGGGCACCTGTGCTGCACCCGGTACTATCAGTGGTGGTGGGGCCGGGGGAGTGCAACCCACCTCCTCCTCCTCCCTCAGCACCATTCTAGGGCTGCCATGCCCACCCAGCCATCCACATAACCAAAGCTATAATGTGTCATTCGACAAGACGGGACTGTCAGCAGCACTCGGGCCAACTGGAAAACATCCACCCTTTCTCACCGAGCACCGCCACCCGGCCAACATGCTTTGCTGCCCTCGCCACCTGCCTGGTCTTCCGTTCTCATGGGGGGAGCCAGACGTGCAAATACCAGCACACTCAAATGAAGGAGCCACAGAGTCTTGTTGAATACTTTGGCTTTTTAGGCAAGAAGGGGTTTCTGACACCGGCACATCCTGTAGGACCTGGATGGTTACATACAGCACCTCTGCCCTCAGCAAGGAAATAAAGTGCTTCTGCAATGCTTCCACCTCACACTGTTACGTAAAACACTTCCGGCTTTTCTTTTTTACCCCCTTTATCACATACGTGTTTGATTTTTTTTATTTTCTTTTATATTTTTTTTGCTCTATATTCTTCTTGAAACAAAACTTCCACAGATATTCCAGGGTACAACCATTACAGGTGTAAAAAAAGGATCTCCTCATCCCATGTTTCACCAACAGAGCAATCGAGGCGTTTTGGGTACCAGATTCTACTTGGGCAGAACCAGAATGTAGCCTGTATCTTTCATACCAAATCAAATTTTCTGAAAGGAGAGGAAGTGTCATTAATAGCTTTATTAAAGGAGTGTGTGTGAGAGAGAGAGAGAAAGAGAGGAAGTGAGAAAGAGAGAAGAAAGAGGGGCATCTCGGAAGGTGAAGAGTCTAGATTTCAGGTTATTAAACACAAACCAACAGGTGAAACATCTTTTTTGTGAGCCGTAAAAAACCTTTTAAAATCAGGAGGGGGGAAGTGAAGGGAATGTTTTATGCCTTTCGACTGTCCACAAGCCCAGCGTACTCTGGATGGAAGGTGGAAGTTAATATACACTGCGCCAAAATTATTAAGGGGAAGATGGGGGTGGGGGGAGGGGGGGTGGAAAGCTGTGAAACGCTGTCACAATCGCAAGGGAAAAGATGCCCCAGCTCTGGATCTCGAGTGGTTCTTTCTCTACAGTATCATCTCAGCCCAGTAACCCCACGAAAGCCCTGAGCCGTTGTGTTCCTTCACTGTACGGTTTCTGTAATAAGAGTGTTAATCCATGTTAATCTTTGTGAAAATTATTGTGTGCAACAGTATTTTCTTGTGTACTGCTTTTTTCCTACGTGAATTGTCCCTTTCTGTTTTCTTTTTCGGGGTTTTTTTCCTTCCCTTTTTCTTTCTTCTTTTTCTTTTTTCTTTTGGTAATATGTCTTTCTTCTTTTAAAAGAAAAAACAAAAACAAACTGATGTGTTGTAGACCTATATGTAACCTATTCCTTAGTCTCATATTATAGGTATGTTATAAGAATGGATATTTTACTTGGCTTTAGAATGTTTTACAAGAAAACTAATTCTTAACCAATCAAGTTCTTGCTACTAAAAAAAAAAATGCTTGTGTTTTTCATCATGACGTTGTGTGCTTCTAATTAATAATCATTTTCGTTGTAGAAAAATGGAGTGAATTTATATTAGTCTTGGAAACTAATAATAGCATTGTAAATTTATGAGATGATTTTAACAGAAAATACATTATAGAAGAATATAGTTATTTTAATTGTAATATTACTAACTGTAGGGTGAGAAAGGAGGTCCCGTTGTGGTGAACTATGTTATAGCTTGTTATTCACGGTTTCTTTTTGATCATTTTTTCGGTCTCTGAGGTGAAACGAGTTATTAATCAGAATTTGTAAACTCACATATGCATATTGTATATGTGTAGAAATGTAATCACACTTTGTCTTGGAATTACATTAAACTGTTTTAAGTCACTGCAAAGTTTGTGTGTCCATATGTCTTCTCCCTGGTTAAAGTTTAGTCTGAACAGCTGGTTAGTTTTCAGTCGCTATTATTTAATATCGTCAGTCTATTGGAACAACAGCAGTAATAGTATCATTAATGATAAATTGTTTTCCCTTTTAGAAGGAGGATTTAGATTTGTGAGATGTAAGGGTTTTTCCCAGGGCAGACCTGGCATCTGTGTTCACGTGTTCAGATCTGGGCTTCACTGAAGTGCAGAAGGCTGCGCAGAGCTGCTGTGTTCAGCTCCCTGGAGAGCTCCCTGCTACCTCCTGCTGTGCAGATTGAAGTGTAGGGATCAGCTGTAAATATCAGTCTGGTTTTTTTTTTTTTTCTTCTCTGTTCCTGAGCACTGATGTCATTTGCTCCCTTTCCTTTCTTTGCCAAGTCCCAGCTGACCTTTGAAAGGCTTATATAGACATCAAGATGCTTAAACCACCACCTGTTGCCAATAGCAGTACCTGCCTTTTGGGCTGTGCCTGATTTTCACCATCAGGTCCACTCAGGAGCAAGCTGGAGGCGTGTCTGCGAAGGGTCCTCTGTTACACCACAGTGTCACCTTGGAGGAGGCAAATGGCTTCTCAACAACGCCTCTTAACAGAGGAAGAGTAAGACCTACCTGGTTTTGTTGCTGATTTTTACCAGTGTAGTGACTCACGGGCAAGCTACTGGGTTTCCTGGCCTGAGGGATTCATCTCACTACTTCAGTCTCTCCGTTCCTGGGCATGGCCAGGAGGGTGTTCAATGGCTTGTACTCGGCTGTCTAAAGTATAGGGCCACACGGTGGGTTAGGTGTCTGCTGAACGGCTTCTGCAAATGTGGAATAACTGCCTGATGGCACCAGACAGCACTGCCAGGTGATGGGCTCGCATCAGGACACAAACCTTCCGGTAGAACAGCTTGTTGTATCAGTGAGTGCCAGCAGTGAGGCAAAGGCCCCTTTCCATGGGCTTGGTTTTCCAGCCTTCTGTCTCTGGAATCCCTGGAATAAGGAGCAAACATTGTGGAAACTGTTGATGTGAATTTCTAGGAAGATAGGAAACGTTTGGTAACCAGGCCTTTCTCCTAGCTGCCTTCGGCTGGCTCAGACCCCGACTCAGCAAGAGCAATTAAAGCTTTAATGCCTGTGCCTGTTCAGCAAACCAATTAAGGCTGTGTTTAATTTAAAATCATGTGTCCTATTGAACTTCAGACTTTTTGAACATATGCTAACAGGTAATAGCATGGGTAGGTGCTCTACTGGCAATGGGGAGTTTTCTGGGTGATGATGTAAGGAAGAGACATTAGTGAATGATCTAATCTCAGTAACAGCTGTAGATCCAGAAGAGCTGGTGCAGAGTTTCTCCATGTTTGTGTCATGTTATGGTGTCTTCTTTTTGTTGTTCATTTGTTTTTTAAAACATATCTATAAAACTGTAAAGTATACTTGTCATTCTGTTGTCCAAGATCAAAACAGATTGAAAATGCATTGTGGCTGGCGAATGCACTTTCCGAACATTTTATCCCAGGAGGGGAAAAGGGTTTCTCAGCTTAAGCAGGGATGCTTCTAATGGAGCCTGCGATGCCTTCCAAGAGGAAACAGGGAGGGTTTTCAGCCACCAGATAAAAGGAGGATAATCATCTTAGAGAATCCAACACCATCGGTGTCCCAAGCCTGGCCTCCAGACTGCCCAGCTCCAAGGAATGTTTTGCAAGTGCTGCCATTTCCTAGGTTTCTTGGATCAGTCGTTTACCTGCATATCCACTTGTAAATACTCCTGAGTTCAGTTAAATCTAACTCAGTAGGCATTTTACTGAAACCACAGGGAGCTCTTAGTGACTAGCAGGGGACCAGGACTGTCCATGAGTCTTCCGCTGGCACAGCTGGTCACGAGGAATTCGTCCCCCATTGCTCTGAGCTTGCTCAATAGATACTAAATGCAACACACACCAGGCTTAAACAGCCTGGAAGGGCTTGGAGAGCCCAGCCCGCTGTGGAGCTGAGGTCAGACACGTCCTTCCCTGTAGCACAACCCCCCTGGAGCTGCAGTAATGTCAGTGCCTGAAGAGCATGAGCCTCATCAGTTGGTACAAACTACCACGATCAAGCTTGGGCCAGTCCAGCTCTTTCTGGGCCAGAAGGAAACTCTGCCACTGCTTTGAGAGTGTTTGCCACGGCCAAACTGGTTAACTCAAGGTGGGTATGGCTCTTACTTATAGCTAGGAGGGTGGGGGGACACACCAACACAGCGTGGGCATGGTGGTGCTGCTGTTCCTGGCATGTGCTGCTCGCGCTTTCCAGTGCAGCGGCTATGTCTTAGTTCTTTCGTATCCAAAGTCTGGCACCTCAGTTTGTACTTACACATACGGGGAGAGCTTGTCCGGCTTCCAACGCTGCTCTGCCCTCCTAGTTACTATTCACTTCAAATGAAACTGGAGAAGAGAGACAGGGAGGGAGAGGGGAATGCTCCTGCTCTGTGACATTCAGATTGTTGCCCTTTAGTCACCTGTGCACATGTCGGATCTCCACAGCAAACCCGTGCTGGAGCTGTGGCCTTGCATCTTGTAAATTCTTGTGTCTCCTCTTTCTTACTATCACAGTCAGGCTAGGGCAAACACGCCTGCATCAGCATTTCTGCAATGCGCTTTCCCTTTATGATTTCTCCTGCGAGGTGGCTGTGCAAATAATGAGCAATAAAGGCTGTTATTTAAAGGCCCCTGCACTGCACAGTGTATCACGGTCTCTGCTATCTGGGGCTTTTGCTCAAAGGGAAGCAGCCACCAGAGAAGCTCAATCCTGAGCCATGCTAAAACCCATTTGTCAAGGCAGCAGGCTGGGACAGGAGCAGGCTTCTCCAGGCAGTGCTGCCACCACTGTGCCAGCCGCAGGGACACAGCACGAGCCAGGGAGCAGCACACCATCCTGATGGGGCTCATCAACCCGCTATGTTAACCCTGTAGCAAGATCCAATGAAAAGGCACACCAGGTAGCTTGAGTGCACTTAAGTCCGGTCTGCATTTGTGCGCAGTCCTTTCTGGACACGCCCAGACGTGGCTTTGGGGTGCAGGAGGCCACAAGTCCAAGAGGCACATGGAACACTTCCATCATGGTAGTCCACTTGGACAGTATCCAGCCTCTGGTGTGTGAATTCATTAATGAAAGTCACTTTATTCTGCTTCTTTTATTCCAAGCTTGTAAAAAA
>NW_010426895.1:564-1482 GCF_000710305.1 Buceros rhinoceros silvestris | reverse complement strand
GGGGGGGGAAGTGGGGGAAGCACGGTTAAAAAGAAGGACTTGCTGCAGTTCACAATATTGTGACTGCACCCTGAGATGAAAATTCCCATCCCCTCCAGACGCCTTTTCAGGGACAGTCTGAAAACCACAGAGAGGCATTCATGCACACACAAAGGAAGAGCGAGGCTGCTACTGAATTGCTCCCCCACAGAACAGGGTTTGGGTCACAGCTCCACCACGGCACTGCTGGGCCGCTTGAGAAAAGCTCACTTTGGCTGTCTGAGGGTGCTCCTTCCACACCCAAACATCCTTGGTCTGCCTCGCTCCTTCAGGCAGCAACAGGCCTCCTCAGGGGTTTATGGTGTAGGAGTGATGGGACCGATTAAAGGCAGGTCTGGAAGGCGACCGCAGGAGGTATGGATGGGGGTTTAACTGTAATTCACCTTCACATGCCGGATTATTTGTCTGCCCTGTTCTTAAAAATGTTACGCGGTCTGGAGTCCCCAGAGGTCGGAGCTCCGCTCTCTTCTGTGTCAGTGAGGCAGTGCTCCTTTGCGAGTCACGTCTCCCTCCTTGTCCCTGCTTTTCCCTGGGCTCAGAATGCCCCCTCCTCTTTTTTTTTTTTCTTCTAATGACCCTTGTCCTGCATGATCCCATTTCCTCACCTCTCCCCTCGGCTCCTTTATTTTCTCTCAATATTGTTTTGACCCCAGCATGTGTGTGCATAATTTAGCAGGGCGGGTGAAGCCGAGCGGTGCGGGGTGGGCTGGAGCAGCCTGCGAGAGGCAGCAATGCGTAGTGGAGGGTGACGGGAAAAGCCAATCCCATTAGGTGGGGTTGTGGCTTTCTTAAGGATTTAAATTAATATAATGAACCACTGTGTTTGCACGGTGGCAAGGCCTGGAGACGCTGATGGTCGTGGCTCTCTATTCATCCAGC
>NW_010426895.1:0-349 GCF_000710305.1 Buceros rhinoceros silvestris | reverse complement strand
GTGGTTAATCCCCGGCGGGGAGGAACCCACGCATCTGGCAGCCCTCTCCCCGCAGCCGTGCGATGCCCCCAGCTGTGCCGCTTGCCCCGCTCTGTCACGCTCGCCACCCCCCAGCCTTTGTGCCGCCTGGTAAAATATGGAAATGGGGGTGTGCAACGTGGACAGATAAAACAAAGGAGGTGATGGAAAAGACCGTGTGAAGCAGGGGGAGGGCACCGCAAGACAGGAGAGGGTCTAGTATGGCTGGGAAGGCTGAATAACGGGGACGAAAAGTTCTGAGACCAGACGCAAGAGGAAACAAAAGAGAGCTGAGCAGAAAACAGGCAGTGGGACGGGGAGGACGACAAGA
>NW_010426894.1:16930-17309 GCF_000710305.1 Buceros rhinoceros silvestris | reverse complement strand
GGCTTACAGGGTTTATTTGGCGGTTTCCCGGAGAACAAAAGGGGTGTTTCTGCGGAGGGCTGCGGTGCTGAGGTGTTGCATGGTCAGCGACTTCTGTCGAACAAGTGTAAAGGTAGAGCATCTCAATGTACAGGATGCTATTGTCCTTGGAGGTGTTTGTTCTTTGGCTGATTTTAATTTTTCCTCGTCGATATCAAGACCTCATGCAAAACTCCTGCAGGACGTTTCTCGTTCTTACTGTAACAATCCTGCTCCGCAGTGGCAATTCTGCTTTAACGCCTCTCTCCCACGTGCGGGATGAAGGAAC
Organism: Buceros rhinoceros silvestris; assembly: GCF_000710305.1. Lineage (NCBI taxonomy): Eukaryota > Metazoa > Chordata > Aves > Bucerotiformes > Bucerotidae > Buceros > Buceros rhinoceros. The sequence continues at coordinate 17,002 of NW_010426894.1, read as the reverse complement.
CGGTTTCCTGCTCTGAAGGGTGACAGGTTGTTTCTTCCTGCACCGTCAAGCACCTCTTGTGTCGCTGGCAGC
>NW_010426894.1:16062-16833 GCF_000710305.1 Buceros rhinoceros silvestris | reverse complement strand
CCCCGGTCAAGCCCCTCTTGGTCCGCGGGCAGCCGTGGCAGCCAGGAGCTGCAACGCATTCGCGGGAACACAGACCGCAGAATCGCCGCTGCGTCTATCCGACAGCCAAGTGTTTCTCGTTAAACCATGGTTTGCTGGTGGTCATGGGATTTTTAGGAGGCAGAGAATACAGAGAGTGATTCCACCAGTAGCTCTGTGAGTCTGAAGAAGTGAGAGCACACGGACTAGAAAATTTCTCTCTGCACTGGGGTGATCCTGCTGGCTCCAGCAGAGGGGAGAATGGTGCCTGGTGTCAGATAAAGGGCTCTGAGGCCTCTTGGCTGTACTGAGACACTCCGCAGCACCTGCCCAAAATGCTGGTTTTCTCTTAAAACTGCTCAGCGTGGTTTGCACGGGACAGAAGCGGCACTGAGGGGATCAGGCACCTTCTCTGTCTCAGCTGCGCCATGCCACGACCCAGCCCCTGGCCGGTGGGACAGCAGGCTGAGAGTCACCTCCCGGCCAGGCCTAGGAGGGATGGCACCCTCCTGCCCTCGGTCCTGAGCCCCCTGTCCTCTGCCCTCTGCTGAAAGGCACGGGGCAGGGACCGATCTCGCTGGCCATGTCGAGCAGGCGGCGCCAGTCCCCGGCAGGGCCAACGCTGACAGACAAGGGTACCGCCACTGCTGATGCTCGCCCTGCATCAGCGGATGCTGCCGTGGCTCCTCTCCCGCTCCCACCAAAACCACCCACCGTCCCCCCCGCCCCGGGGCCGCGCTGGGGGGGCGCTGC
>NW_010426894.1:8043-16031 GCF_000710305.1 Buceros rhinoceros silvestris | reverse complement strand
TCCCACCAAAACCACCATCCGTCCCCACCGCCACGGTGCAGCGCTGGGGGGACGCTGCTGCCCGAGGCAAAGCCGCGGGCTTAGGAGAGGGGCAGGGACGGGGTCAGTGGTGCCACCGGTTCCCCGATGCACAGGCAGCTGGGGAAGGGAATCGGGGGCTCTTGAAGAGACAGAAGAGCTCAGATTCTCCCTGCACCTGCGGAGAGCGAGGTCACCGTGCAGGAGGGGCAGAATTGGCTTTGGCTGGGAACTCCCACCCGCCTGTTTCCACCCAGCCCTTTTGGGTTCGGGGTTTTTTTACTCCATGCAAGTGCATTAATTTATTACTGATGCTTTTATTTCTCCAATTAAATGTCTATGCTCTCACAGTTATTTCTGAAGGGAGGTTCCAATGCTGTCATTTTGACACTGCTGAAGTGGGAAGGGTTGGAACATTTCCAACCTGTTTTTCCTCCCCCAGAAACACTTAACAGAAAATTTGTCCTAACAAACCTCTTCCTATGAACCGTTTCCATTACAATGGTTTGCCTGGCCAGCATTTTCCAGCCAAAAGATTTCCACTGAAAAATTCCTCCTCGAAGCTGATGAAAACCCAGCAGGATTTTCTCACTGTCGCTCCATCCGCTGCACTCCTTATCTGCGCCACAGCCAGTGGATGGATAATTAATTCCACGAGAAAAACGTATGAAATATATGAAAACATTTAAATATGTCAATATATATTTTTGGTATAATCAAAAGCACAGGGTGCAGCTAGAGGACAGACACTGAGGTACCAGGAGACCTTCCACCCTTAAACCAGGTCACCCAGTGCAACCTAAAGCTGATTCCTTGGCTCAGAAGGAGCGGCCAACCCTGATGTGGTGACGGAGGAAGGGAAAGCAGGAGGCGGTTGGCAGAAATGTTTGTTCACAAAACAAGCTGCTCCCTTCTAGTAACACGAAACCCGGTAGATGACTCTGCAAATCTGACCCAAGTGGCCAGAGACGGTTTCCAGGAATTATGTCCCGTTTACAATAGGTGAGTCAACAGCAGGTGTCCTCGGAGGGGACGGTGCTGGTAGCCCAGCACCGGGAAAGCTTCTGCTGGGAAAGCCCAGGTATGGGCTTAAGCCCCAGCCTGGAGAAGGCACCACTGCCAAGCCTCACCTAGAAGGTCTCATTCCTCCACTGCCCAGAGGAACCCACTCAGCACGGCCCAACCACCACAACAAGGAAGAAACTCCCAGTTGGTCTTTGTGGTTGACTTACGGGCTGGGGGGGGGCTGGTTTTACCTTTCAGCTGAATCATCCCAGCACAGCAGAAAGGAGCAAAGTCCCCTCCAGTGTCTCTGGCCGCGGTGGTGTGTGCAGATGTTAAAGTTTCAAAGAGAGTTTGCCCCTAATATTGGCAGCTGGTGAAACATGCTACAAATTTGATGGAACACCAGGGATGCGGTGAAATGGAGCTGCCTTACTAGCAGGTGGATTTCCCAGGTTAGGGAGAATCTTTGTATTCCTCACTGGTGAGAAACCACTGGTGTGGGACGCAGTTCCCTCGGAGTAAGGTTTTACTGGTCTGGGCACAGGAATGGGAGCGGAACACCGTAGTCCAGAAGTCAGTGGCTTAGGTTTGCCACCCTACACAAAGAGGAGGCAGAGAGAGGGCACGTGGAGCTGTTCTGGCAGCCACGTGGGAGGTGTTGAGCGTGTCCATTCACACTCCTGAGCAATCCCGGCAAACCCTTCTGGCACTGGGGACAGCGTCACCGGTGCTGGGCAAGGGAGGGGATGCAAGGTGGGTCTCCCCTGCCTTTCTCACCACCGTCAGGCGCAAGGGCAGACTCTGCGCACTCCCGGGCGCAGCTCAGCTCTGGGCGAGCAGCTCCAGGGACGTGATTCAATAAGCTCCTCTCACATGCCAGCTAGAAGAGGAGCTGCTAAACACCTTGGAAGCACGCTGAAGTTAGCGTGCTTAGAAATGGTGGAGAAGCATGTCACAGCTGACAATGGACCCGATGGGGACACAGGGCCACTGGGCTTTGCGGCTGCCACTTGTCACAGCCACGTTACGCTCCTGTGCCTTATTCTCTGCAGGTATGAAACAGGGATGATAAAACGAGCTTTTCCATGAAGTGCTTTGAAATCTGGGAATAAACCCGAGGGAATATCACCAGGGTCTCTCACCTAAAATCTGGACTCAGATGAGGCTTTGTCAGACTGAGATGCTTCACCTGCTCTTTCGCTGCCACTTCTGTGAGCCTCAGTGCTTCAGGCAGCAGCTGCCAGGTGCCTCCCCAGCACTGACACTCTGAGATGGGTCCATGCAGGCAGGGACATCCTCTGGCCTGGGGTTCAAGCCAGAAGCCTTAAGAAAACAAAGTGGAAAGACCAGGAATTATGAGAAACCCCAGTGCCATCTGAAATACAAGGGGGAAGCTGAACTGGTGCCAGCAGATCACATTCCTGCACGGTGGTTCACAGACACCACACAGCCTGGCTGCGACCAGCAACCCCCAAATAAACCTGGGGAAGGCTGGAATTACTGGAAACAATAATAAATTTGTGAATAAATGGTAGCAAAGAACCTCCATGAAATTGGGGGAAGCAAGATGGGTCTGGAAGGCACCTACCAGGAGAGAGTTTCAAAACAAAGCAGAGCTAACACTGCCCCTCTCGTCTGGAAAGTCATCTGAGATCTCCTGAAGAATAATATTATTTACGTAGGTAGAGCTCCAGCTGCCACCAGTGGTGGTCCCCCATCTTTCATCTGACTGGGCATGGAGTGATTTTCTCCTCCAAATCCCCAGATCCAGGGTCAAACCCAAAGAGCAGCATAGCTAGGAGAAGGGCTGGCGACCAGGAGCAAACCCAGAGCTCTAAAACAAGGTTTGCAGAGGAAACTGGAACCAGTAAGCAGCTGGGTGATGGCACAGCAGCCCAAAGGAGCAGATGTTTAATCCCCAAACACCACGGAGCAGGGGTGGTGCAGCCAGGAGCAAAGCCACGCTACTTTGCTCTTCCAGGAGCCACCACTTCTCGTGGACAAGCCAGCCCCCAGCAGTCACGGGGATGCGGCAGAGCCCACGCCGCGCATGCCGTTTCCCCACATTGTTTGTCTCCCGGCTTGTTTTCCACATTCCGATGGTTTCTAATTGACTTCCGCTAAGATGTGCCTCCAGAAGGGCTCCCCGGAGAGGAGCCCAGAGCGTGATGCTCAGGGAGGATGCCCAGGCCTGGGCGCAGCCCGTGAGGAGGGCAGAGGAAAAGTAAGATTAGTGTTAATTGCTGCCGAGATCCGGGTTTCGTTCCTGGCTCTTGGAACTTCCCAGAACTCTTTGGCCAAGTGCCTACAACCCAGAACCACTCGGCCATGAGCTGCCAAACCTTGGTGTCGTTTGGGATTTGGACACTTGGATAGCTCTGTGGACTGGGGCTGACTCAGGCTGGCCGTTATCCAGCCCGCACAATGCCGCTCCTCCCCATTCTGCCGCAATCTCAGAGAATCGCAGAGCAGCTTGGGTTGAAGGGACCCTAAAGATCATCCTCCGCCTCACCGGGTCTGCTGTGAGACCCCCAAGGCAGAGGCAGCTTTCTGAGGCACGTAATAGAACGGGAGCCAGGCTTTGGCAGAGCTCTCTGCTTCCCAGCTTTCCTATCACAGGGGTTTTCCTATGTGGAAGCCCTAAGAGTCGGGTGTTGCTGCTCTCTGCTGCTCCAGCAGCTGCTGTTTCACCCAGGAAACAGCTGCACTTGCGTTAAGCCGTCGGTATGTTTTGGTCGTGGGTCGTTCGACCAAAGTGCCACTACAGGAATTGAAAAGTCTGCTTTTAGGTGGCTCGGTCGCTTCTGAAAGTGTTTGCTTATGCAACCTGCAAGCGGAGGGTGACGCCGAGGTTGGAACAGCCACAAAACTGCCAGGGAAGGAGAGTCCAGCGAGCCTGGGGTTACACGTCATCGGGGATAGACGGTCCCTCTCCATCACCAGTCCTGAGGGGACCGGAGCAGTCGCCGTCCCCGTGCCTTCACGCCAGCACCAGCAATCCTCTCCGTGACTCCGTCCCTGTGTGAACGCAGCCTGGACAGCCTGAGCCTCACCGAAACCCTGCTGACGAGTTTCCGACAGCTGGCGCTGGTCTCTGCTACCAGCACTGCTGCTCTGCGGACTCTGATGTAATGTTTGGGGGTTTAAATGTCAGAGCCTCAACGTGGTCAGCAGCTGGAGAAACCGCGCTTTAAATGACTGCCAAAAATAATACCAAAGCAGAAATACCCAAAAGTCACCTTTTTGTGCTTGTTTTACATTCTTTTTTGTGCTGAGGCGTGAGCAGGGTGAGCTGCTGGCTCTGGGAACATCTCAGCTGCCGCAAGCGAAGGCTCCATGGAAAGACCCCTCTGCTCTCAGTCTAACACTCGCATCTACCCTCACAGAAATCCCAAATTCCCCTGCTCATGCTCTGGAAAAATTAACCAAAAAGCAGCTAGTGCTGAGCCAGAGCTGCAAGGCACCTGTAGCTCGGCCGCGCTCCTCCACAGCCCTACGGCTCTGACGGCTAATCAGGAGCTTCCCATTACAGCAAGAGCAGAAATCTGTATTTCCCATTGCAAATCCCTCGCCGAGCTCCCGTCTCCACCTAGAACGGCACCATCCGGCTGTAAATCACTTGCGCCCAAACACGCCACGAATATCTTGGCAGCGCTTACGCTCCGTGGTGAGTCCTTTGATGTTTATTGCAATTCCAGCTGCGCCGGCTGCGTCCCGGTTGTTATTGTTCGCTGTTTATACAGCCAGCGCCCTCCGGAGTGGGGAGTGGGGCCGTGCCGGCAGCAGCACCAGGCGGAAACGGTTTCCAGCACCGTTCGCACGAGGGTCCCCCCGGGGGGTCGGCAGGGAGCCGCGACGCGTGGCGCTTTTTTGTTCGTACCCATCCTGCTGCCCAGCCCCACGCTGTGTCTTGGGTCTCTTCCCGCTTTGCGTGCGTCCGTCCCCCTCCGATGTAATTCAACCGGGATGCTGAGCACCTTCACCGAAGGAAAACACCTCATATGATGGGGCTGGGGATTATCTGGGTTGGCAGGGAAGACATAACAAACAGCAGTGGCCAGAAGTCAGAGCCAGACCTGCTGCGCTTTGACATCACACGCGGTTGTGTTTGGAGAAGCCAGGGATGTTTGCTCCTGAGGGAAGCGCCAGCCCTCGGCCTCCTCACAGCAAGACCAGCCACTTTTAGCAGCAAAGCTCAAACGTGGCAGACGGGGGAGAGCATCTCAACAGCCAGGTGAATGCCGGGGGCCGAGCAGCAGAAACTTCTGATTATTCGTCTTATTTACAATAACCCCAAGGTTTAGTTTTGCAAACAGAGAACTCCTCTTGAGCCAGCGCTCTGGCGTGACCTTCAGTGAAGGGCTAAGCTGTGGTGGAAGAAAGCCTTGAGTACCATCCCCCTCTTGCCCTAGCACCAGGGATGCTGGAGCTGGCCCACAGGATGGTCCCACCAGGGATCCAGGACGGGGTAACGTCATCTCCTTTGGTCTCCGCTTCCTCCCATGCCTACAGGCTCCAATCACGCTCTTAGATTTCTCCTCAACTGCACCAAAAATGGTGGGACAAACAGCCTGCTTGGCACCTTTAATCCCCTTTTCCTTCGACACAGACTCGCTGTAGACAATACCTCTTTCTTCAGAGGTTCTTGATCCTTTCACGAGCCATGTACACTAAAAAGCACCTGAGATGATTTGAAAAAGAAAACGCTCTACAAGCAGCTACTCCTCCCCACGGGAAAACAAGACAATGCACCTGCAAGGGCCTTTTGGTGAAAGAGGAGCTGGTTGAGCCTGGCAGCTGCTAGATTGGCCTCCACAATGACCTCAGCACGTTATTTTTTGCGCTGAATGTGTACCGAGGCATTTACACGCCAGGGCCCAGAAACTGTGCTGTAAAGCAGCTGAAGAAGAGGAAGCCCAGCGACAAAGAGAAAACTCGGCAAACTCCGGGGACCGATGGAAGCAGCCCAAGTCACCGCACCTCCCCGGGGAGTCAGCTGGGCCCTGCAGCACCCCAGGGGGTCCATCCCCTCCCCCCACAGCTGCATCTCTGCCTCTTTCAGAGACAACCGTGTGCCCCAAGGATCTTTTTCCCATTGTATTAGCCGATTCAGCAAGTGCTGCTGCATCTGGCCATAGTCCTCTCTGTTACGAGATGCTCTTCAAGCCCTGCAGAGAAGGATATCCCATAATTCTCCTAGGCAGTCACTCCCGGCAAGTCCCTATCTTTATGTCAAGGCAGTTTCCTATTGCACAGCCGCCCTTTTCCTCGCTGCAGTTGAAGTCCTTGTTTCTGGTGCTGTTCCCAGTGGATTCAGACTAGTCCCTTCCTCTCTGTGTAATTAAAGATCTGATCGTGCCTCCTCTTTCATGGACTAACCGAGACAGCTTTGCCGGCCTGCTGCCCAGTCAGCTAGAAGAGGAAAGCATGGAAAAGATCTGAAAAGGTCTGGTTTCCACAGCCAAACCCATGTCTGGAAAGAGACAGTGTTTTGTCTTGTATTCACGGTGGTTTACATGCCAGTTTGGTTCCTGTTTGGCCGGGATCATTGTCATAACGCCTCAGACAAAACAACAATTATGGCTCCCATGCAGTTACATGAGAAAAATGAGAGCAGTGAGGAGCTCACCACACCCTGCTGGTCCCGAGGGGTGGGCTCTGAGCCAAGCCCAGTAACCCACATACGCTGGATGCTGAAGATCTCAACCCAGACCCAGACCCGGGAGCTCCCTCAAAAGCACCACGCCTCATCCCAGACCACAGTGGCAGTGGAGCGGCACGGCGTCACAAGGGGACAGCGAGCTGGAAGGCTTCAACCTTCACTGCTGCCCCTTTTTGTCCCAGACGTTTAGTTCTGGTGGGACTCTGGTGAGACGGATCACCAGTGAAACCGTCAGCCGGTTTTTGTAGCTGTCGTGTATTTTCTTTCATTAATCTTAACTACAGCACCAGGAGCACCGGCAACAGCCAGTTAAAACCACCGGTGAGGATGTGCCTTTCCAAAACGACAGAGTCAAAGTCACCTTTCCACAGTTTGAGCAGCTGGGCTTGGTTTGAGCGTTTAAAGTGCACTTACATTTCTTGTCCCCAAGTGGGGGAGCTGGACGTTCCTTTTCCCCATTTTAAGTGGCAGCATTTTTAACTGGCATCCTGCACGCCTTCACAAACCTCATCCATCCACCCTTCAAGGTTCAAGGAAACAAAGTGTTCAAACGTGTGTCTTAATGCTTTAAACAGCTCCAGAATAGAGGTCAAACAGCCTTTCTCCTCCAGGACTGAGCTGGAGGCAAACAGCTCATGGGCAGGGAACAATCCCCTCTTGCATCAGAGAGGAGAACGGCTCCGGGAAGGGTTCGGCTCCCTCTGGGGAGCAGGGCCTTTATCCCGCCTGAGCCAGCTCCAGCACTGACTGACGCACAGCCTGAGAGTTTTGCAGGCGGTGTTCTTCTTCGCTAAAGCTTTGGGGGAAATCAGGTATTTCACAGTCATTCCTGCAGAAGATGAAGAAAACCCAAACCCCACAGCCAGCGAGAGCACCGATGCGTTAGTGACAGTCACAGATTAGCACCGCTAATACTCTCATTCTTTCATTGCCACTACAACCTCCACAGACTCCTCTGTCCTCGCTGTAACAGGTACCTCCTGGGTTGTGATCTGCTTTAGATATCTGTTTGGATGCAGATGCACGTGCCCATGTCATCCTTCACCCCCAGATTTCAACACGCCAGCGAGAGCACCGATGCGTTAGTGACAGTCACAGATTAGCACCGCTAATACTCTCATTCTTTCATTGCCACTACAACCTCCACAGACTCCTCTGTCCTCGCTGTAACAGGTACCTCCTGGGTTGTGATCTGCTTTAGATATCTGTTTGGATGCAGATGCACGTGCCCATGTCATCCTTCACCCCCAGATTTCAACACGGTGCCCCAAGAGGTGGGAGCAGCCCCATCGCTGGCCCCATG
>NW_010426894.1:2219-7784 GCF_000710305.1 Buceros rhinoceros silvestris | reverse complement strand
ACCTTTTCCTTTTTGTCTGGAAGGCACCAATGTTGTGTTCCAGGAAGCCCAGTGGAAGCACAAGGATCCTGCCACATCCTTGCTGCCCGTTTCCAAGGTCCCTTTGCCCACAGGGCCCTATAGCCACACCAGCGACAAACACCCTCCTTGGCATCTCTCACCCCATCTCCCTCCCAGCTCTTACTGGCTATAACAGCACCTTTCCAGCCCATCCTTCAACCTCCCCTATGGGGATCCTGTAGGAGACGTCACCTCCCGGTCTCTCTGCTTGTGTTGCAGGTCAAGCCCTCTCAACGCCGCACAGCCCTGACATACAGAACCGCACCTCAGGTACGTGCCCGCAGAGGACGTGGCTGCCCGGATCCCGGGAGCCAGGCTGGGGGCTGTCCCGGGCAGGACACTACCGTGTGAACAGGGTCATACAGAAGCCCTGGAATTGGGCACAGGGAGGTGTTAGCATAGAGTTACGTGTTTCAGTCTGAAAATACACAAAACAAAGTACACAAGAAGGGCTCTCTCCTGCTCCACATCTGTTAGTCCATGTAGATCTTCAGGGACAGATCTCCTCCTGTTACATTTGGAAAAGAAAAATCTCTCCAAGCAAAACTACCCCTCCAAAGGGACCCCAAAAATGTGAAGATCTCAAAGATGCCTCAGATTCCCTCCGTGCCTTGCAGAAAAAAAGAAACCTGTCCCTAAATTCAAATATTTTGGTGAAGCATTTGAATGAAAGGGGGGGAAAACATCATCACCAACCTTAAAACTATTTTTGGTCTTTTCTCATTTTTAGTGGAAAGCCAAGAGAAGTCTAGACAAGGAACTTGCCTATAAATTCTGAGCTAGTGATCCAGCATCTCGCTCTGGATCACGCTCTTGCTCTGCAGCTTTGAGCAGCAGGCTGCGGAAGATGCCAGAGCCCCAGACCACTGCAAGAACTGAATTACTTGTGCTTGGAGGCTCTCGGTGTCTGTGCGTTATGTTTCATTTTTGAATGAAACATAAACATTAGCATTTTGGATAGCAGTCACGCACACACGGGGGTGCCAGGCAGCTCCAGCCAGTTAGCGTGGTCAAAACTTCATTTTCAAAAAATGGGGGGAAAAAGCGGTGGCTGGAAGCAGACTTTTTCCACGTGTCTCCTAAGCTCTGGCAGCTCCGCACCTCTGCACGCTAAAAACCAAGAGCTAACGCCAATGTACAGGAGTTCCTGACCTCTGAGCAAGACGAGGGCTATTTCCTCGTCTACTCATGCCTGTGCTTTCCCCAGCTGGTTGCCCCACAACTCCCAAGGAAGGAGTTGGGGGATGCTGCAATAGCCGTGGCCTCCTCCCAGCTGTTTCTGAGCAGAGCTCTCCAAAGTAACACTTTGCTTCCTCTGCAGAGCCCTCAGTAACACCAACCACGCCAATCACAACAACCTCACCAACCACACCAACCACACCAACCACACCAACCACACCGACTGACCTGAATCTCACCTCTGTGGGTCAAACTACTCCAGACAAAGCCTCTTCCATCGCTACAACACTGCTACCACTGACCACACAAGGTAAGCGTGGAAAACTCCGGCTTCTGCTCGGGCAGGACCCCTGTATGCACCCCTCTCCTTAGCCGAGTTAATTCTCCTTTCCCACGTTTTCTTTATCCAGGTGAAAACACTAGTGGAAACGGAAGCACAGCAGCTTCACCAACTCAAGGTACTTTGTCCTTTTGTGGAGTAACAATAAGTTTAGATCATTCCATGTCACCTTGCTTTCTCGTGGTGCAGGGTGTCTAAGCACTAGCCTTTACCTCTGGGTTGAGCCACCAGCAACTCCCAGAACCATGACTGGTTTCCTTAGGAGCTGTGGTGAAACACAAAACGAAGCGCACTTAACATCCTCTGCCTGGGATGAGCTCGAACAGTCGAAAGAGTGATCTACCGTCAGGAAAGGGGAGCCCTTGTAAGAAAAGAATAATTGTGCTTTTGAGGGTTTGCTCAGCGTAGCCTGGCAGTAAAAACTGGAGAATTCAGTAAGAGCTTTCTCAGGGTAAAGGCAGAATCCAAGAGAGCGGGAAGACCAAAATCTGGCAGACGAGCTGGTTCCCGTTAGAGCTTCAGCCGCAAACATCTGCAGTGGTCAAGACAGAAGCCGCTCTGCCTCTCCTGGTTCCTCTCAGATCTTCTCTAACGCAAACAAGGTCAGAAGCGCGTGGTCAGCCCCGGCTGCACAGATGTCCAAGCAGCACGTCTGCGCTCAGCTGAGCCAAGAGACTGTGATTAATCACACCCCTGCTCCGTACCCGAGAGGCTCCATACATCTCTGCCTACAGAAACGTTGCTGATGCTTCCAAAAGCGAAGTCTCCTGTTGTGTGAGACCAAACACTTCCCAGGGACGGGGTTTCCGTGCCAGCGAACCCGTGGGCAGAAGAACAACCACAGGATGAAACAAAGGCTTTTTGTGATGACTGATGAAAAAACTGCTCAGCAGTAAGTCCCTGCATCTCAGGTCTGTTCTGCTCCCCTTTTTCTTCTGAATTTTAACAAAATCACATCCGAAACAGCGATGTTCCCTTGCAGGCAGGAACCTTGGTGTCAGCCGCACGCTCTGGCCCCACTGCAGGGCACCAGGAGCTCTTTCACACTTCTGCAGGCAGCACATGCTTTCGGACAACACTGCTGTGGGGAAGGTGGGGATGGGGAAGGAGGAAAGAAGATCCTACTTGACCTACAGCTGATCTCAAGCTCTGAAGTACTATTTTTAGTCTCCTGACAGGGCCTGTAGCTGTTTGTTAAGGTCAATGCAGATAATCTGGCCATTCAGTGCACCCACAGAAGGCAGCAAAGGGGGTTTTTCTCACTAAATTTGCTCGCACAGGCATTGGAAGCAGCTGTCACAACCCAGAACAGCTTCATATAAGCCAGTTCACCCCACAGAGAACTGGAGTCCTTGCTCAGACAAACCTCTGCGCTGCCACAGCCAGATTACCCATGGTGCACAAGTCAGCCCAATCCAAACGAGCTTAATCACCTCTAGATAACCCAGGACAGCGTCTCCACTAATTCCAGCTCCAAGGACAAGCCGAACAGTCAATCCACACCCATATTCTGCAGAATTTCTTCCCCTAAGCAGATTTTTCTTTGTTAAGTCTCAATGTTTACGAGCAATAGCAAATCCGTAACCTTCCCGCTCCGCTCCTTCAGTACTCAGCTGCTGAATCTGCCCCAAACTGCGTCTGGGACTGCAGAACCTCGGGAGTTCCCGCCAGGGTGTTTGAATTTTGCTTCCCTGTGTTTCTATTTGGACACAGAAAACAGTACAAAGCGTGTTTGGTGGGAAGGTTTTAGCCCAAGAATGAATTCTGTGTTTTCCCAGATATCGCCAGCATCGCCGTGAGTCCATTCTCCTCTCCAGTTACGTCCGTTAATTAGTCTGGTTATTAGATGACGCCCAGGGACAAGACTCACGTTCTGCCTTTCTCTCTGCAGGTCAAGAGCCCAAGAGAAGCGAGAGTACCACAACAGCAGCAACGCAAGGTGCTTTCTCCTTTCTCTCGCAGAGATGGACGGTTATCAACCCCCAGAGGCCTTACAGCCCCTTCCACGGCCAACAGCAGGACCATCTCGCTGCTCCACAGAAGCAGCACCTTGGGGCAACCTGTTGAGCCTGGGAAGAGTGGTCATGAGTCACGGTAGGAAGGGGGCCACTCAAAGGAGGGAGCAAGGACGAGCCTCCCCCTCAAACACACTGCCAGACCAGCCCTCCACCGGCCACCCTCAGCTCCCTCACTGGCTCCCCAACAGAAAACCCTCTGGGTGTCCATTAAAGAGGCCACACCAAGGCAGCCCAGTTCCCGCACAGGTCTTGATCACTCTGCTGCTGGGGCTGGCCAGGATCCCGTGTTACTCTCTTGGAGTTAGGTCCTCTAGCATCGCTAGGAATCCTCTTCCCAGCCTTGGAAGAAAGACTTTTATATAAAGCTCCCTTTTCTCCCTCTTGTAGGCACCTCGAAGCTAGTCACGCCGACACCGAAGCCCTCGGGCTCCTTGCCTGAGCCCACTCCGACAGATGACAAATCACCACTGACGGTGGCAGCCTTTGGTAAGGTCTCGTGTAGCCTGGGGAGAAGAGGGGGATCTGTCTCAACAGCTTCAAAGGTGTTTCCCTGGAGATGGCTCCAGTTTTCTTCTTCAGCATGATCTTGGAGTTTTTATAGGGCAAGGGAAAACTCGTAAGAAAAACACTTGTGACCAGCAGGCAATAAAGTACCTCATGAATACTTCCAGCCACCGCCCGTGTACAAGGGACAGATGATTTGAAAGTCCGTCGTGGCTGCAGGAGGCAGCCTCGTCCTCCACATGCCTCAGGGTGTGGCAGGATGGAGCAAGCGATGCCATAGCTTAACCCGGCAATAGGTTTGAAGATGGGTACAGGGTAGATTTAAGAGACTCCCTCTGCCTTGGGTTGTCCCTGAGGAGCTGTTTCTGTCCCGTTGGGGTTGTGCAGGCGTGTCCCAGGCTGCCCAGGGCAGTGGTGGAGTCCCCATCCCTGGAGGGGTTTCCCAGCCGTGTGGAGGTGCTGCTGAGGGACAGGGATCAGGGTGGACCTGGCAGTGCTGGGGGAACGGGGGGACTTGAGGGGCTTAAAGGTCTCTTCCAACCCAAAAGATCCTGTGATTCCAGGATTCTAACTCCTGAACAGCCTTAACAGGATGAGATTCCCATCCCACGAACAGTTTGATTTATTGAGGCCAGATGTCAGAATCAAACCTGCGCTGGGCCACTGGATAACGAGGCAGATAACATCGTTCACAGTCCTCAGCTTGTCTCTCCTCGTTACCTTACGTATTTATCAGACGTTAGACACCTGTAGTGTCTAACTGTACCGACAGCTGTAGTACAGACGCTGACTCCCGTCAGTCCCTGGTGTAACCGGGTGACTCCTGCCCTCCCGGCACTGCTTTACCGATTGCGTGTTCCTCAGAAGCCCTTTGAGGCTAAAACAAAGCCCTTCGCCCCACTGACTAGTTACTTCTCTACCCAAGTTTTGACGCCAGCCCAAGTCTCTTCGCTCCCCCAGAAGCTGAGGATGGGCCTGTGGTTACACCACTCACAGACGGTCCTCTCCTCCGTCCCCAGGTGTCATCAGCTTCATAGTTATCCTGATAGTGGTGGTGATCATCCTGGTCAGCGTGGTCAGCCTGAGGTTCAAGTGCAACCGCTCAAAGGACTCGGAAGGTATTTGCCTGGGGCGAGCTGTCCTTCCCGGATCGAAAAGCCGCCGGTTTCCTCGTGGGTTTGGCAGTTCCTAGAAGATGCTTTTGAAGCGCGTTCACGGTGGGGAGGTTTTGAAGCCACGGATTCGGCGGTTCGGGGTGTAGCGTGAGCACCTCTTTAGAGCCCCAGCCCAGGCTCCGCTGCACAAGGCCATGGTCTCAAGTTTGCCGCTGTTAAACACGCAGATTCCCAGAGCCCGACTGCTCCTCCAGCAAAAATCGTGGGGTTTGACACTCCTTTTCTCTCAGAATCCCATTTCCCACTAGAGGGCAAGGCTGCTCTGCAGCAAGACGGTCCCTGATGAAAG
>NW_010426894.1:0-2087 GCF_000710305.1 Buceros rhinoceros silvestris | reverse complement strand
ACGAGCCGCACGCAGGGCCGAAGAACAACCGCCCCCCGCCGATAGCGACCAGACCAGGCAGCAAAGCATTCGGTCCTGCCCGACTGTCTCGTTAGCTGACGAGTCTTCTCTAATCCGCTCTCAAGTGTCCCCGTGGTGGCTCTGATCTCGCTTGGATTCATTTATAACCCCGTCATCCCGAATAGGTTATTTTATTGCTTGGCTGCGATGTTTTCTCACCTCCACATCACCAACCGCTTTTTCTCCCTCCAGACAAACAGAAGCCGGGGACCTCCATGGTGTCGGAGAGGTAAGGCTGCTCGCATCCTGTTTTATCCCAGAACCCGTTTTATCCCAGAGCCTGTTTTACCCCAGAACTCATTTTAGCAAGGGAAAGTGTCTGCTGCGGTTATTTCAGGTGGAAGGAAGCGCTTCAAGACACCTTTGAGAGAGGTAAAAAACCAGAACCAGCTTTGATAGCACCTCGTCCTCTGCTTGAGGGAGTCCGAGGTTGAAGTTCGATATTCAGGGGCCTCGTTTCAAGGCTGCGCTGATGTCTGCGAAGACTCAGCACCTTCCAAAAGCTGTTTGGTCGTCTTCGCCTAGATACAGACTCAAAGTCTAGACTTGGGTTTCTGGACCTCAGAGCAGCCTTGGGGAGATGAGATGAGATCAGGTCCTCAAAAATACCTTCCAAGATGCCTATCACTGTTATCTAGCAAGAACAGGATAAGGGGCCCCAGTCCAGCTCTTTGGAAGAGAAGCACCACGTGAGGGATGGTTGCTCTAAACCCCACGGCCCATCACTGCTCCCCAAGAAGAGAGGCTGCATGTGGGGAAGCAGCAAGAAACAGGAGCCAGGCAGGCCCAAAACATGTTTGGTGGTTTCCCACCAAAATAATAAACCCTGCTTTGGAGAGAGGGAAGGGAGCTGGGGAGCAAAGGGACACGGTGGTGTTTCCTTTGGTTCCTGTTCTGGTGATGGCTGCAGGGCCAGAAGGTAACTCAGGCCCTGGGAACCAGATCCAAACTGCTCCTTGATTCTGCCTGCAAGCAGACACAGGTGACAGCGGTGCTCTCCAGTGCAAAGAAACTTCCCCTCTCATTTTCCAGAGTAGCTAACACCCCCTTCTCTTCTCGGCAGCTGCTCGGCAGGCCCCAGCCAGAAGGACAACAGCATCACCCTGATCTCCATGAAGAACATCAACATGAACAACAGCATGAGCTACCCACCGTCAGAAAAGGTCTCCCTTCGCAGCCTGGCCTTTTAGAGGGTTAGCTGGGGATGGCTTCTCTCGCTGGGTGACAACAAGCCTTCGAGGAGTTTCTCTGCTCTCTCGTTCCTTCACAACTCCTAAATGTCCAAACGGGTTCCAGCGAGCTGGTGAGAAGTCTGGGTGTCCACCTCAGGTTGACCCAAGTTGCCTGAACTCAGGGCGTCCAGTACAGTGCCATCACCCAGAGTGGTGCCACCAGAGCTGGAGTGGTGTGTCATTCAGTGACGAGGACAATAAGCCAGTCTCAGTGACGTCACTCTCGAGTCCAGGCTCACCCGCTCCTGCTCCGCGGGGATGCTGGAGCACCTCCCACCCGTGCTCTCAGATCCGCTCCACGCCAGTAGTTCGCACCATCTCCAGGCATTTTAAAACCAGGGTTGAGCTGTTTAACCTCCTCCACCAGCCCGGAGCGGCTGCTGATGGTGGTGGTTTGCTCTTTTCGCAGGTGCTGTGAAGCCGAGGGCCCCAGCTCGAAGCCGACATGCGACAACCAACCTTCTAGATTCTTCTGGGCTCCTGCTCTTCCTTTGGGGACAGAGCGAGGGTGGGCTTTGTCTGTAAATTATTGTGTCCTTCCTGATCAATACATCCACAGCTCCACCCCACGCAGCTTCCCCACCTGGGGTCTCGGGGCTTCCCCGGGTCACAGCCCGCCGCGCTCAGTGGCTGGTAACTCTAGTTTTGAGACGCCTTCAGACATGCAGATTGCTCCGACAGCAGGAAGCGCCAGGCACCGTCTACTCCGCTAGCAAACCGCTGCCTCAGATTAACACCCGACAGCGTGCGCGGCCGGCCACGGGCTCACCCACCAGCACGGCCCCACGCCGGGCC